>NC_048597.1:57830923-58108547 GCF_003668045.3 Cricetulus griseus | reverse complement strand
CCCCTGCCAGAAGAGTGACCTCCTCCTCCTCCTCCCCTCCCTCCTCCTCCTCCCTCCCTCCTCTTTTCTTTTTTGTTTTTTGTTTTTCGAGACAGGGTTTCTCTGTGGCTTTGGAGGCTGTCCTGGAACTAGCTCTTGTAGACCAGGCTGGTCTAGAGTTCACAGAGATCCGCCTGCCCCTGCCTCCCGACTGCTGGGATTAAAGGCGTGTGCCACCACCGCCAGGCTGTAGTCCTCTGAGAGTTGTCCTGCCCAAAGTGAGAGCAAGGTGGCTCAGCTGATCCTAGTTTGGGAGACAGGAGAAAGTCAGTCCGATGTTCTGCAGATTGGGGGCGGAGCTTAGCCGAGTGTGAGCCAACACTGTACAGCATGCTGGGCATCTACGTCAACACCATCTCTCAATCACCATTTTTGCTTTTAAATTTATTGTATTTTTAATCACGTGTATGTGCTGAGTATGTACACGTGAGTTTAAGTGCCCGAGGTGGCCAGAAGAGCACCTTGGATCCTGTGGATCCTGGTTGTGATCCTCCCCAGTGTGGGTGATGGGAACTGAACTGAGCCTCCTCCCTCCCCTCCTTTGAGTCAGAACTAGAACTCATGACCTTGTGCGTGGGAGTCAAGCATTTTATTGAGTTATCTTTCAATCCCCTCCATGAGACCATTTTTTAAATATATATTGGCCCTCTAAAGTGACTGATTTTCCATTTCTTTTTCCCTGTGAAAAATGAGGAATGAGTAAAATGTATTCCACAGGGCCTAACAGAAATAATGTGTGTACAGGTGACAAGGAACGTATGAAACTCAACACATCAGTCATCATTTTCACTCATCTTACCTTGTTCAGACCTTGTCCTCTACTGACAAGGAAGCCAGGACAAAGGGAGTGTGTGGCATGGCTAGCCACTTACAAAAGAAACAATAAGAGGCTTGCTTAGGGCTTAGTCAAGAAGTTCTCAGTGACAGGCATTTGCCTCTGTGTGAGGCCCTTGGTTGTGTCCCAGCTAGTCAGGGTCAGAGCACTTCTGTATAATTCTCAATGGTAACGAAACCTCCCAGCTCTGCTCACAGAGACCTGCTGTGGGCACCGGTGGTGCTGGCAAAGATGGAGGGAGGTGGGATACCAATGCAAAAAAAAAATAAAATCAGAGGTCTGTGCCTTCCACTTATAGCAGGCACGATGACAGATTTGGGAGCCGGTGCAGGGAGCCATGGAGTTGGCCTGGCCTTGCTGCCTTGAGTGGCATGCAGCATAAGTTTTTCAGGTTAGAGTCTGTAGCTCCTGGGACACAATGTGCCCTCCAGTTCCTGGAAGATCGACACACTCCCTCAGGCAATGAAGCGCTCAGGCCACTTGGTGTTTCTGTCTGTTCCCTTAGTCGTCAGGAAACATGGAAGTGTGATAGGACAATTGATCTTAGACATTAATATTTTGAAAGAAATAAAAACAATAATAGATGAAAATGACACAGTTAAAATTAAAAAATGAAAGTGATCAGAAAAAATCAGAACTAATGCTGGGATTAGAAGAAAAGTTAGAACCTGAAGATATATTTTCTAGTGTCACTGTCTCGAGCCCTTACCAGGTTTTGACCTGGGAGGAATGACAAACTCAGCGAGTTGGTTTTGAGCATAAAAGTTTTACTTCACACTTATATCAAAACAACACAAGCATAAGCAAACAATTCTAAAAACCACAGACAATAGCCACAGACAATAGGCTCACAGCAGGGTGTACCTCTCCTGCAGCTGCAGGTTCGGCCGGGACTTACATACCCTAAAATTTAAAAATTTAAAAAGGGGGAATTGCAGGGAACCATGGAGTTGGCCTAACCTAGCTGCCTTGGGAGGCATGTGTCATAGGTTTCAGGTTAGAGTCCATGGCTCCTGGGGCACGATGTGCCTTCCAGTTCCTGAGAGAACAGTGTACTCCCTCAAGGCAGTGAAGCATTCAGGCCACTTGGTGTTTCTCTGTCAGGTCCCTTAGTAGTCAAGGAAACATGGAAACTTGACAGGACTATTGTTCTTAGACATTTGAATCTTGTGTACTCTGCATAGCTTGAAACTTCATTGTATGCCGGCAACTACAACTGTATTGATCCTGGCAGTTGCTGTTATATTCTGTTTCTGATAAAGGTATAAAAAGTCTGATTGCTCTCAATTAAGTTGTCACAGCCTCAGTCTTGCTATGGTCCCTTCAATTCAAGCCTGGTTTCATTCCTCTTGGCCATATTGGGCGACCTTGGCTTGGTAATTATTCGAGGGCACTTACAGGTGGTGTAGGAACACCTCATTTGAAGTCATCAGCATAGAGGGTCATTAGCATAATTTCACTTTAGCAAAATACAAGGCCTCTTTTATGTTTGTTTGAGTCACTCCTGATTGGAAAGAACCTGGCACCTGTGTTTTTGTCCCAGTCTGTTTCCAGGGACACAGTCCAGAAACTCCTAGATAGAAAATGCCCTACCTGCCAGAAGAGTGAGTCTGTGCTTCTGAGGATTTGAGGCCCCAGTTGCTGTCTTCTTAGGGCCCTGACTGGCTACACTCTTAATAGACTTGCAACTATTGCACTAGTACATATATCTTGCCTGACTTTTTTTGTTTGTTTGTTTTGTTTTTCAGTTTTGTAGTGAAAGACCCCCGAAGAGGTACTTTCGTAGAGGGAGACCCGCACCCAGGAATCAGCGAGACCACAAGCTTGGATGCAAAACCGCAAGAGGCTTTATTGGAGATACGGGTACCCGGGAGACTTAGCTTCTGTGAGGCCAAGCGCCCCGAGCCAAGGGAAAGGGGTCCTTATATAGGGAAAAAGGCGCAAGCTAGGAGCAGGAATTCTATTGGATAATTCTAATGAGGCATTGTACAGAGCTATTCCCATTGGTCAGTGTAAATGAGGCGCTATACAGGGTTATTCAAATGAGGCAAAGTACAGAGTTATTCAAATGAGGTGAAACACAGAGTCTTTCAAATGAGGCAAAATACAGAATCATTTCTATTGGATGGTTCAAATGAGACACAGAGCCATTCCAGATCAGCATATTCTCAAGGTCTGGTGTCTGGTACAACAGACTCAATTCCCCCTCCCTCCGCATCCAGATGGCTGACCTTGGGGGCGGAGACCTTGGGACGGAGTGTTTCTCTTCGGGCGGGGGCTCAGGGGCAGGGCTCCAGGCCGGCTCACTTGGTGTTTGTTCTCGTGCCGACCCACCTGGTGCTCGCCCTCGTGCCGGCCCACCTGGTGCTCGTTCTCGGGCTGGCGTGCGGCGGGTGGCGGGGGAAGTGGAAGCCGCCGGGGGTGGGGATGGGGAAGCCGCCGACAGGAGGAAGAGGAGACAAACTTGAGAAAGAAAGGGCTAAGGGGCAGGGGTCTTTCATTCCCCCATTTCTCTTGTAACTGAATGGAATCTTTCATTCAGAGGTCTCTGGATACTCTGGATCTATTTGTTTTAGCTGGTGGTATTGTTAAGACTAAGGCCTGTACAACAGTCGTTCTCTGATGAATTGAGTCATCTTGTTCAGAATACAGGGACCAAATATGAGGATCAAAAATAGAATAACCAGAGGTCCCATGAGCGTGGATATAAGGGTAGTCAACCAGGGGGACTTAGCGAACCATCCTTCGAACCATCCTTGTTGAGACTCAAATAGCTGTTGCCTCTGCTTTAGCCTTTCCCTAAGTTTGGCCATGCTGTCCCTAACTATTCCTGTATGATCTGCATAAAAACAGCATTCTTCCTTGAGGGCAGCACATAGCCCCCCTTCCTGTAAAAATAATAAATCTAATCCTCGTCTGTTCTGCAGGACCACCTCAGAGAGTGATGTTAAGGATTTCTCGAGTGCACTGACTGACTCTTCTAGGACCTGGATATCCGTGTGCAAGGCTTGTTGTAGAAGCTTAAAATGATTAATTCCCTGTAGGGCAACGGTTCCGGTCCCTATGCCGGCTGCTATGCCCCCCACTGTTATCCCTCCTAATAATAGGGCCACGGTAAAGGATATTGGCTCCCTCTTATATCGGGTTGATTTCCCTAGTACGCTGTAAACATATTCAGGTTGGTGGTATGTGACTTTGGGCCAAAGTTCTATCAATATACAAAAGTCAATGGTGGTGTTGAGAACAGTGGTAGAGACACAGGGAGTCAACCCAGTACTGCAAGCCCAATAAGTTCCATAAGGGGCAACAAGGTATCGGCTGTCCTGAGATAATGGCTCTACTTGGTTACATAATTCTTGATGTGAGGGAGGAATCCTGCCTATGCATAGCCCCTTTCCTGAGACCTCAGATATTGTGAGCTTGTGCTGCATAGCAGCTCCACAACTGGTAGGTGCTGAGGTCTGGTTGGAGTAGTTGCCCAGTATTGCCACGCCTTCATAATATGGGGGCCGGGAAACTAGGCATAACCAGCATTCCTGAGTCTTGTTGGGGTCTGAAAAATTTAAGGCTTGGTAAACTCCTTGGATTAATTGTAATAATCTATCTCCGGTACCTGGAGGGTCTCTGGTTATCTCGATGTTTAGGGCGTCTGGGGTGGGGGAGAAGGTGACAGCACCTGGTGTAGGAGTGATAGCTTTAGGAACGGTAGGGGGTTCAGGGACTTGGAATTGGGTTGGGGCTCTCTGGTCCGCTATTACTGTGTTTGGCCCGACTGATTGTTGGCTTAGGGGAGTAATTTGTCTGTACAGGGAGAATAAGGTCACCGGATCTTTCCCTGCTCGGTACAGCCGGAGTCCCCAGACTTTAGGACTATCCCAAGTAGTCCTTTTTCCAGCATCTGTGAACCTTAGGATGAGAGGGTTGCATTTTCCTCCGGGGGTGGCGCCTTGAAAACCTCCCCCTCCGGCACTATCATAACAGGGTCCGCAGGCTCTTTGCCCACATCTCCATGGTCCTTTCCCTGCGTACCCTGGGATCTCCCTCCGTTTGAGAGTGATGAAATCCCAAGAGGAAGAGGGTTTCCAGTAAGCCTCCCCTGTGGTTTCACATCCCCAGTTTGCACAGTACCCTTCCTGCGGCCCCCCGCAGTCATGCGTTGGTTTATGGCCGGGGCAAACATAAAAATCCTTGCTTCTTGTTCCTATCCTTCCCCCAGGGTGGTGGCATCCGTACCCTGGGAATGGTTCCTGGTCAGAGGGATCCCAATCAGACCCTACTAAGTCACATAGGTCGACATAGAGAGGAGGGAACCCATCGTGTAGAGTCCCTATATAAGTGCTGAGGTTGGCTATTTCCCCGGTCCCTAGATTGGCTATTTTCCAGGTGATATTATAAACCCTGTGGGGGTTAGTTGCTACATGGGGGGTAAACAGGCAAACAATCAATAGGAGGGTTACGAGAGAGTCTTATCTTTAAAGGATTTTGAGTGCGGTGTACGGTCCATTCTGATGCAGTGGCTGAATCGGTGGGTCGGGCTGGCTTTACATGTGAAGCATGTATCCAAGCTGCAATGCCGTCTACCTTGAGTGCGGTGGGAGTGGTAAGCAAAACGATGTAGGGTCCCTTCCAGCGGGGTTCGAGGTTCTTGGTCTGGTGACGCTGGACCCAGACTGTGTCCCCGATCTGGTAGGAATGGGGGATGGTGGGATGGTCCCTCTGGTCTTTATAAGCTTGAGCAAGGGGTTTCCAGACCTCCCGTTGTACTAGTTGGAGGGCCTGTAAATGAGCTTGGAGAGAAGGGGAGTTAGCAAAATCTGAGACATCTTGATCAAGAAAGTTAATGATAGGAGTAGGTACTCCATGCAGGATCTCAAAGGGTGTGAGCCCATGTGGTCCAGGGGTATTACGAGCGCGGTAGAGTGCTAGGGGGAGTAGGAGGACCCAGTCTCTAGTGCCAGTTGCAAGCGACAATTTTGTTAAAGTCTCCTTGATTGTTCTATTCATCCTTTCTACCTGTCCTGAACTTTGGGGTCTATAAGCACAATGTAATTTCCAATCAATCCCCAACAAGGTGGCCACTGACTGACTTACCTGGGAGACGAAGGCGGGCCCATTGTCTGTTCCCAGTACCTGAGGCATCCCATAACGGGGAAAGATTTCTTCAAGCAATTTCTTAGTAACGATCTTGGCTGTT
This sequence comes from Cricetulus griseus, assembly GCF_003668045.3. Taxonomy (NCBI): domain Eukaryota; kingdom Metazoa; phylum Chordata; class Mammalia; order Rodentia; family Cricetidae; genus Cricetulus; species Cricetulus griseus. The sequence goes on along the minus strand of NC_048597.1, from coordinate 58,102,479 downwards.
TCATGTTTAGTAGGGAAGGCTTCAACCCATCCTGAAAAGGTGTCTACAAAAACTAATAGATACTTGTATCCATATTTACCTGGTTTAATCTCAGTGAAATCTATCTCCCAATGTGTTCCAGGCTGGTAGCCTCTGACCCGGCTCCCGGGAGGAAGCTTCAGTCTGGATGCGTTGACTCGGGCGCACGCATCACATTGCTCAGTTACCTGTTTTAGAATATCATTCTTCCCCAAAAGGAAATTGAATTCCTCTTCTCGTTCGAGGAGCTCCCGCATCTTCTTGGAGCTCAGATGTGTCATCTTATGTAAAAATGTCACTAGGTACTTGGTTACCCGGTAGGGGATGACAGTCTTTCCTTCATAAGTCCAATCCCCGTTTGGTTCCTTGGTGGCTCCCAATTTCTCTAGGGTTTGGATGTCTCTTTGTTCATAGTCCCATGAGGGGGAGGGATGGTCGTTGGTGGGCTCTAGAGCCAGGAGGTTAGTGGTGTCTGTGGTCAGGGCCGCCTCTTGGGCAGCCAAGTCTGCCCTTCGATTGCCCCTTGCTTCAAAAGAATCCCCTTTTTGGTGTCCGGGGCAATGTATGATACTTAAGGCAGCGGGTAGATGAAGAGCCCTTAAGAGAGCGAGGATTTCCTCCTTATTTTTAATGTCTTTCCCTTCGGAGGTAAGCAGCCCCCTCCGTCTGTAAATTTCTCCATGTATATGGGCAGTGGCGAAGGCATAACGACTGTCTGTATACACGGTGAGCCTCTTACCTTCTGCCAATTTTAGAGCCTGCGTGAGTGCTATGAGTTCTGCCCTCTGCGCGGAAGTTCCAGGGGGGAGTGCCTGAGCCCAGACAACCTGATTCTCTGTGGTGACTGCCGCGCCCGCCTTTCGTTCTCCTTGATGCAAAAAGCTGCTTCCATCCGTGAACCAGATGTGGTCCGGGCTGGGTAAAGGCTGGTCAGTCAGGTCGGATCTCGCCCCATGGGCCTCGGCCAGTACCTGTAAGCAATCATGAGCCTCGGGCTCCCCAGGGAGGGGGAGCAGGGTGGCTGGGTTCAGAGTCACCAAAGGCCCGAAGTGGACCCGGTCTTTGTCCAACAGCATAGTCTGGTAATGAGTCATTCGGGCATTAGTAAGCCATCTATCTGGAGGCTGTCTGATGACTGCCTCAACTGCATGAGGGGCATGTATGGTCAAAGGCTGCCCCAAGGTTAGCTTGTGAGAATCTTTTACCAGCAGGGCTATAGCGGCAATCATTCGAAGGCAGGGTGGCCATCCCGATGCCACAGGATCCAATTTCTTGGAGAGGTATGCAGTGGGCCTTCTCCAAGGCCCCAGTTTTTGGGTGAGGACTCCCTTAGCATAGCCCTCTTTCTCATCTATAAAAAGTTCAAATGGCTTAGCTAAGTCCGGTAGACCCAGGGCTGGTGATTCAAGGAGAGCCTTTTTGATGTCGGTGAAGGCTTTCTTTTGGGGCTCTTCCCATTTAAAAGCAACCCCTGGCCGAGTGAGGGGGTAGAGGGGAGCCGCCATTTCGGCAAACCCGGGGATCCATTGGCCGCAGAAGCCTGCCGTTCCCAAGAACTCTCTCAGTTGGCGGGGATTTTGTGGGGTGGGAATGTCTAAGATGGCTCGCATACGGGCTTCCGTTAGCCATCGCCGTCCATCCTTTATTTTGTATCCTAAATAGGTCACCTGTTTCTGACATATCTGGGCCTTCTTGGCGGATGCCCGGTACCCTAGGCTCCCAAGAGTCTGGAGGAGGGCCTGAGTGCCTTCCTTGCATTCCCCTTTGGTTTTGGCTGCCAGGAGAATGTCATCTACATATTGTAAGAGGATTAGAGCGGGGTACCTAACCCGGAATTCTGCCAGGTCCTGATGTAAAGCTTCATCAAAAAGGGTAGGGCTGTTCTTAAACCCTTGAGGTAGCCTAGTCCAAGTCAGCTGCCCAGAGATTCCAAGGGCCGCGTCCTGCCATTCAAAGGCAAATATAGGCTGGCTGGTGGGATGCAGGCGGAGGCAGAAGAAAGCGTCTTTAAGATCTAAGACTGTGTACCAGGTATAGTTAGGTGGCAATCCACTCAGCAAATTGTAAGGGTTGGGGACAGTAGGGTGTATGTCCTCTATCCTTTTATTGACTTCTCTCAGATCCTGCACTGGCCTGTAGTCATTAGTTCCTGGCTTCCTAACGGGTAACAAGGGTGTATTCCAAGGAGATTTACAGGGCACCAGAATCCCTTGTTCAAGTAACCTTTTAATATGTGGCCGAATTCCTTCGCGGGCTTCTTTAGGCATTGGATACTGTCTGACGGATGCAGGAAGGATGGCAGCTTTTAAGGTTACTATAATTGGGGCCTGGTTAATGGCAAGGCCCATTCCTCCTGTTTCAGCCCATGCTTGGGGAAATTCCGCAAGCCAGTGGTCAAGGGTTTCCTGATTGTTCAAGTTAGTCCTCTTTTCATGGAGTCTATATTCATCTTCTATGGACATTGTCAAGATGGTAAGGGGAATTCCCTCTGGCCCTGTGACTTTGACTTCTGACCTCTCAAAGTGTATTTGAGCTTTTAATTTGGTCAATAGGTCCCGTCCTAGTAAGGGGTAGGGGCAATCTGGCACATGGAGGAAAGAATGCATAACCTTACCGGTCGCGAGCTGGAGCTGCCGATTTGTAGTCCAATGGTACTGCTTTCCGCCTGTAGCTCCCTGTACCCATGCAGTCCGGTGACTCAGGGGTCCGGGTGACCGATTCAGAACGGAATGTTGTGCCCCTGTATCGACTAGGAAGGTGACCGGATGCCCCCCGACTTGCAGTGTTATCCTGGGCTCAGGGGGGGGGGCTCCTGGCCCTGACTCCTCTAATCTTCTAGGTTCAGGAGGTCAGAAGCCCTTGGCCGTGGAAGCTTGGCCCGGGGGTTCTTAGGGCATTCTCTTGCCCAATGTCCTTTTTCTTTGCAGTAAGCACATTGGTCTCTGTCCAGGTGGGGCCCCCTTCTGTCATCCCTCTGTCTATTCTGTCTCTGGCCTGTCACTACTGTGGCCAATAGCCTGCTCATTTCTTTATTCCGCTTACGGTCTCTCGCAACCTCTTTTTCCTCTGCTTCCTGTCTTAGTCTTTCCTCTCTCTCCTGGGTTTCCTTCCTCCAACGTTCTTCTCTTTCTGTCTGTGTTTCCCTCTTATTAAAAATACGTTCTGCTTCCTTCAACAAATCTTGGAGTGTATATCCCTGTAAATTTTCTAGCCTTTGAAGCTTGTTTCTTATGTCCGGGGCTGATTGCCAAATAAAGGACATAGAAACGTTGGTGGCCTGACCTGGATCTTCCGGATTATAGGGAGTATACATCCTGTACACTTCTTTTAATCTCTCTAGAAAAGCGGCGGGCGATTCCTCCGCCCCCTGTATCACCTGCTTTACCTGGGCCAAATTGGTGGGTCGGCGTCCTGCCCCCCGGAGACCCGCTACAAGCAACTGGCGATAGAGACGCAGATGGGTCCTACCTGCTTCGGTGGTAAAATCCCATTCAGGTCTTTCAAGAGGGCAAGCCGCATCAATTTCATTGGGCAGCTGGGTGGGCTGCCCGTTGGCTCCTGGGACATTCTTTCGTGCTTCTAGTAGCACGCGCTGTTTCTCCTCCGAGGTTAAGAGGACCTGCAACAGCTGCTGACAATCATCCCAGGTGGGTTGGTGAGTCGTGAGGACCGACTCTATGAGAGATGTCAGCCTCACGGGGTCTGCAGAAAAAGAAGGATTATTATTTTTCCAGTTATAGAGGTCCGATGCTGAGAATGGCCAATACTGAGGTTGGCCGTTCAGTCCAGTTCGGAGGGGCAAAGTGGTTGAATCTGGAACGGGCTGCTCCCTGCGACCTCTTAATCGATAAGCCATTGGTGAAGGGTCAGGGGCCGCTTCCGCCAAGGCGGCGGAGTCTGCTTCTGCCTCTGGTGGGGGCGGCAGTGGCGGATATGGCGGGGGCTCCTCAGTTAATAGATCAACCAACAGGTCTTCTCCCGGGGGGAGTACCTTAGGTGTCTTCTTTTCTTTAGCCTTAGTGTCTTTCACTGCAGTAGGGTAAAGGTTGGAATGGGAAGGGGGGTTGGGAGGAGGGGCCGAAGGAATGGGTCGGTCGGAGCGGTTAGAGGGGGGAAGGAGAGAGGGGCCCTTGGGATGTAAGAAAGGACGTACCCAGGGAGGGGGGTCCTGAACCAAAGCCTCCCAAGTGACGATATAAGCCACTTGATCGGGATGCCCGTGTGGTCCAGGATCCATAATCTTCTCTTTTACCTGGAATATAGTCTGGGGGTTAAAGGTACCATCTCGCGGCCAGCCTACGTCAAAGGTCGGCCATTCTGAAGAACAAAGAGTAATCCATTTGCGTTTACGCACATCAACAGATTGGTTATGAGCATATTCCTGTATATCTCTCCAGTGCGAGAGTGTTAGGGACAAAGGAGTGGTGACAGTTTGCCCCATAGTTTCTAGACTTAGGAGGACACAAATGATAGCTACAAGACAAAGACCGAACAACACAGAACAGACTTTCGCAGCGCGGTTTCGACAGAGAGTCGAAAGTAAGAATTGAGAGGGGGTCGAAGAAGGGGGCCCTCCTTCTTCGTCCCCAGTAAAGATGGCAAATCCCTCAAGCCGAGGGCCTTCTCCAAAGAGACTGGGAAAATGTCCAGTCATAGATCTAAGTTCAAAGTACAAATCCCTCACGCCGAGGGCTTCCCAAGTTCAAAGTACAAATTCCTCACGCCGAGGGCTTCCCAAGTTCAAAGTACAAATCCCTCACGCCGAGGGCTTCCCAAGTTCAAAGTACAAATCCCTCACGCCGAGGGCTTCAAACGCTACCAGGACGTCTCCTGGATCCGTGGTCGGGAGTCCGAACTCGTCAGTTCCTCCTCGGATCCGCCAAATACAAATGTACACAGCTGTATACTACAAACGCAAGCGCAATTCACAAAACGGATTCAGACAGACAGGCAAGACGAGACTAGACAAGACAAAACAGCGGATCCGCACAACACTTACCTCCCAAACGTGGGTCGGTGGTCCCTGAGTGGGGGTCTCTATCCCGGACGAGCCCCCAAATGAAAGACCCCCCCGAAGAGGTACTTTCGTAGAGGGAGACCCGCACCCAGGAATCAGCGAGACCACAAGCTTGGATGCAAAACCGCAAGAGGCTTTATTGGAGATACGGGTACCCGGGCGACTTAGCTTCTGTGAGGCCAAGTGCCCCGAGCCAAGGGAAAGGGGTCCTTATATAGGGAAAAAGGCGCAAGCTAGGAGCAGGGATTCTATTGGATAATTCTAATGAGGCATTGTACAGAGCTATTCCCATTGGTCAATGTAAATGAGGCGCTATACAGGGTTATTCAAATGAGGCAAAGTACAGAGTTATTCAAATGAGGTGAAACACAGAGTCTTTCAAATGAGGCGAAATACAGAATCATTTCTATTGGATGGTTCAAATGAGACACAGAGCCATTCCAGATCAGCATATTCTCAAGGTCTGGTGTCTGGTACAACAGACTCAATTCCCCCTCCCTCCGCATCCAGATGGCTGACCTTGGGGGCGGAGACCTTGGGACGGAGTGTTTCTCTTCGGGCGGGGGCTCAGGGGCAGGGCTCCAGGCCGGCTCACTTGGTGTTTGTTCTCGTGCCGACCCACCTGGTGCTCGCCCTCGTGCCGGCCCACCTGGTGCTCGTTCTCGGGCTGGGCGTGCGGCGGGTGGCGGGGGAAGTGGAAGCCGCCGGGGGTGGGGATCAGGGAAGCCGCCGACAGGAGGAAGAGGAGACAAACTTGAGAAAGAAAGGGCTAAGGGGCAGGGGTCTTTCAGCAGAAGCTCACAATTAGATTACCTTGGATTTAAGATGAGAATTCAGACTTTTATATTTGTTTTTTAAATTTTTTTTATTTAATGTGCATTGGTGTTTTGCCATGGGTTTCATATCCCCTGGAACTAGAGTTACAGACAGTTGTGAGCTGCTATGTGCTGGAATTTGACCCCAGGTTCCCTGGAAGAGCAGTTAGTGCTCTAAACCATTGAGACATCTCTCCAGCACCCGAGAATTCAGACTCTCTAATAAGTATTGATATTGATAAAACTTTAGAGACAGGACTGGAGCATTTCATATTATGAGATGGCCATGATTCTACGGTGTTTAGGAGTAGAATGTTATGGTTTAAATGAGAAGTGTCTCCCAGAGGCCCATGTACTAAAACACTTGGTCCCTAGATGGTGGTACTGTTTTGGGGAGTCAGGGAGCCATGGAATCTATAGGAGGTGGAATCTTGGTGGAGGAAGTGGGCTTACTGGGGAAAAGGCTTTGAGATTTAAGGCCCAGATCCACTTCCTGTCCCCTCTCCTCTTGAAGAGACACAAGCACCTGCTTCCACAGCTGCAAGCCGTCCGTGCCACTTGCTAAGATGGACTGCATCCCTCATACCATGTAAACAAGTCCTTTCTCCCTTAAGTTGATCCATGTACGGTGTTAAGTTGCTGTAAGAGGAAAATAGCTAATATAGTCCCCTTCCAAGTATCCATTTTAACTTTTAATCTTTTTTCTCTTTCCCACTGCTGGGAATCGAACCCAGGTAGTACATGCTACCCAACAATCATTTAAAGTATGGCAACCAGGGCAGGCTAGGTGGCTCAGCAGGTAAAGACACTTGCCACCAAGCCTGATAAGTATGAGAGCATTCGAGTGCAGGCGCGTGCACGTGCACGCACATACACACACACACACACACACACACACACACACACACACACACCAGAATTTTTCTTTCAAGTGTGGCAATTTCTTTGTTTGAAATGAGTTCCAGGCCTCAAGAAAAGAGACCACAACTCCAGCTGTAGTGTCTTGACAAGGCAAACTCTACTCTTGACGTAGAGGACACACTGCTCACTGAAGCACAAGAGCAATCACACTGGGCAGGAAGTTTGGTTTTTACTCTAACATGGGGGTAATCGGGTCATTTCTCTGGCAACTGCGGTCCAAACTCACAATCTTTCTCAACTGGCTAAAAAGAACCAGCACAAAAGAAATGAGGGTGGGGGTGGCCCACTGAAGCACCTTCAGTTCTGAGAATGCAGCAGGACCTTCATGTAAACAAAGGTTTTACTGGGGGAGGAGGATTTTTAAAATTTCATAAAAGTCTTATAAGGAGGAAGAGATGAAGATATTGAAACCCCTTGTCATAAACTCAAGTTATACAGTGTGTTCTAGAAAAGACTAATACTTAAAAAATGTTTCCTACATTGTGATCAGAAGATCTGCCTCCCCACAACCTGGAATAGAGTCTCACTTTTGCCTCTGTTGTTATTTTTAGGGATAACTGCCTATGTCTTCCAGTGCAGGGAGGGAATCTTCTGCCCCTTTGAATTTAAAATTGTTAGTATTCCTTCAAAGTTGCCTACCCCCCAGCTAAGTCCCTCCAGAGAAACCTTCAAGAAACCAGAAATTACTGGGTCATTGTGACATTCTTTTTAGGTGACCTAGAGTACATTTGGTTTCTTATAATATCAAATTCCCTATGAACAGGAGTTCCTATTGTTGGGATTTGGGGGGGTTGTTTTTTGTTTTTGTTGTTGTTGTTGGTTTGTTTGTTTGGTTTTTTGGGGGGAAGAGGGGAGTAACGTGTTACTTTGAACAAAGCAAGTTCAGGGATATGTCTACCTTTACACATGGTGACCAGACTTTTCTAAAGGTGCAATGTGTTCCTTCAACAAAAGCCCTTTGATCCTGCTGCTCATAGAGGTGTTTCTAGTGTGTTCATTACTTGCCCCAGTAATAAACATTTCTTCACTCTATTTCTTGGTTGTGTTTATTGTGAGCCCATTACATTTAGTTACACCATGACAAGGCCTCTCCTTCTTTAGTGACAAACCATTTTAGAAGGGTGTGGAACTGACTTTGTGTGCAAAGAAAGTCATTGATTTTGGACTTTTAAGAAGTCTGGATGTGGTAGTCAGTACATTTTTGCCTGGGGTTTCTTCTTTCCTTCAATATAGTTCTTCTGAACTCTAAAGCCTTTCAGTGTTCAGAACTGGTTTATCAGCTGCCCTGCCCTCCAATCCTGGCAGAATCTGGGACACTATGGACTGTGAGATAAGCAAAAGTGGACCATAGGTTTTGAATTAAATAAGCATCAGGTGTCCCCTTAATTCTCCTCTGCTGACTGGAGATGCTTCCTAGCCCTGTCCCCAAGCTGTTTCCAATGAAAACGTGTCATTTTAGGAGGTGGAGTGTGTATGGTTTGGAACCCACTAAATGTCTATGTAGCATTTATGCTATTTTTCATAATCTCTTACTATGTATCTTTCCATGGAAGTTGGTTTTCTGTTTTAATCTCTAGGTTAGATGGATTAATCCCCAGCATACACCAGCACAAGAGTCAGGAGCACAGCTTTCTCATTGGGATCTCAGCCAGGCCCAGGTCTCCCAGGCAACAGCCTGAGACAAAGCTTGCTTGTTAAATCTGCGGTGATGGATAAAGTTCCAGGAAAGTAAGAGTGAGAATAAAAGGGAGACCATGTGGTAATGAAAATACAAGGCCTTGCCTTCCCAAGCAGCCTGGAGCTTCTTCTGCAAACAAAGCTGCTTGCTTAGATCAAAGAAGCTGCATGGAAGGCCTGGATAGTGAAGACTTGGCTGAGAGGGGCTCCGCCAGGATGTTGGCTCTAGCACCCTGTCAGAGACCTCAAGAGAGTTTAGCCAGCTCTATTGCGGGATTTAGAAGTCTGGAGACAGTGTCAAGGGCCAAAATTGTAGCTACTGAGTTTAGAAATCTTTTTTTTTTCTTTCAGATTTTTATTTGATTAGAAACAAGATTGTTTTACGTGACAATCCCAGTTCTCTTCTCCCTCCCGTCCTCCCCTACCACCCCCCAACTAAAACTCTACCTATCACATATCCTTTCTGCTCCCCCCTGGATGGTGAGGCCTTCCATAGGGTGTCATTAGAGTCTATCATATCCTTCGGGATAGGGCCTAGGCCCACCACCTGTGTGTCTTGGCTCAGGGAGTATTCCTCTATGTGGATGGGCTCCCAAAGTCCACACCTATGCTAGAGATGAGTACTGAACTACTATAGGAGGTCCTGTAGATTTCCGAGGTTTCCTCAATGAAATCCATGTTCCTGGGGTCCAAATCAAACCCATGCTGGTATCCCAGCTATCAGTCTGGGGAGCAAGAGTTCCCCAATGTTCAGATCAGTTGTTTCTGTGGGTTTCACTAGCCTGGTCTGGACTCCTTTGCTCTTCACTCGTCCTTCTCTGCATCTAGATTCCAGTTTAGTTCAGTGATAAGTTGTGGGTGTCTGCTTCTACTTCCCACCAGCTGCTGGATGAGGGCTATCAGGTAGCATATAAGTCAGTCATCAATCTCATTATCAGGGGAGGGCATTTAAGGTAGCCTCTCCTCTGTTGCTTATATTGTTAGCTGGTGTCATCTTTGTAGATCTCCAGACATTTCCCTAGTGCCTGATTTATCTCTAAACCTAAAATGTCTCCCTCTATTATGGTATCTCCATTCTTGTTTTCTTCTATTCTTCCCCTGACTCAACCTTTCTGCTCCCTCATGTCCTCTGCATCCCTCCTCTTCTTCCCTTCTCATTCTCCTTGCTCCCTCCCCCTCCTCACAAGCTCTCAATTTGCTCAGGGGATCTTAACCCTTTCCCCTTCTCCAAGGGACCATGTATGTCTCTCTTAGGGTCCTCCTTGTTAATTAGCTTCTCTTGCAGTGTGTATTATAGGCTGGTAATCCTTTACTCTATGTCTAAAATCAGCATATGAGTGAGTACATATCATGTTTGTCTTTTTGTGATTGTGTTACCTCGTTCAGAATGGTTTCTTCTAGTTCCATCCATTTTTCCAGCAAATTTCAAGATTCCATTGTTTTTTTTTCTGCTGAGTAGTACTCCATTGTGTAAATGTACCACATTTAGAAATCATTTTTGTACAAAAACTATTTTAATAAAAAATGACTGAACCCAATGAATGCTAACAATTGCTTCAGTAAAAATTTTTTTTTTAGATATCTTATTTTACTTATAAGTGTTTGCATGTGTACCATGTGTGTGTCTGGTGCTCATGGAAGTTAGAATCACCTAGAATTGGAGTTATGGATTGCTGTGAGCCATGACATGGGGTTGAGAACCAAACTGGGGTCCTAGAAAAGGACAACAAGTGCTCTTAATAGCTGAGCAATCTCCAGCCCCTGGGTTTAGAGATCTTATTGGCTTTTATTTATCAATCCTAGAATTAGACAGCACTTCCTTCCATAAAAGAGAGTAAGTGATGGGCTGATCAGAAGAAACCTTTTACTTAATTTAAAAAGATTGCGTGTGTGTGTGTGTGTGTGTGTGTGTGTGTGTGTGTGTGTGTGTGTGTATGTGTGTGCGTGCCACAGAATACTTTTGGAAGTTAGAGAACACCTTTTTGGAGTTGGTTCTCTCCTCCCACCTTTATGTTCGTTTCAGGATTTGAACTCAGGTTGCTCAAGTACCTTTACTCACTGAGCCATCTTGCAGGCTCTCATTCCAAGAGGTTGGTTTAAGAGAGAGAAAGGCTACAAACAAACAGACAAGCCAAAATCAAACCTAAAGGGCAGGTAGTCACTTCAAAGTTACTTTCCTTGTAAGAAACAAGAACAGGCAAACAGGAAACTGGTCAGGTTATTTCAAGTTACCTCTTTTGCATAAGGAATTGGACAGAACAATCACTGTCATGTGACTGAAACTGGCCGTTATCTCCGTAATCTTGGTAATGTGGAAGATCAGGTGTATGGCTCAGTTTCATGCTCGTGATATCGATGTTAGCATGGGCCCCTCTATTTTGATGTACAGATCTGTGTAGAAGCTTAGTCAGAAACAGGGCCTCCTGCAATTTTTAGTTAACAAAAGTGGCAGCCAGTGCCTAGTCCTGAAATGGGAATGCCCAAACTGCCCTGGCAGATGTTGAAGAAGAAATAAAAAGGTTGAGAAATTGGGCATGCTGGAGTGGATACTCAACATGGAACTAGAAGAAACCAGGAAGCATGTGTGGGAGGCGGGCCCAGAGGTCACGTGATTTTAGAAGGCCACCAGGAATGCTAGGGAGAGAGTGGCAGTCATATTTATAAGTAAGAAAAATGGTCACAGAGTGGGGTTTATTGATATTGGTAAATATGGAAAGCCATTTATTTGGATTGAGCACAGCCAGGCAAAAATGAAAACGGGTCACACACCAGAGTTCTACATCCCCAAGATATTTATCTGGCCTTCTAAGAAAGCAGGGTTAAGGATAACAGCCAAGGGTATGGCACAGGCCACTTTCAAGGGGAGTCACAATGAAGTTCCCTTAGCCCAGACCCCTTCAGAAACAGGGTAGCCTAAGGTTGGGTTACAGAGCAGTCAACATGCACGTGGCTGATGATCAGTTGGGCATTTTACTGTTCCATATCCCTGTCCCTATGAAAAGTAGTTTTGAAATGCCCAGTCTGATTTTTGATTTTTGCTTGAATTTTTTAAAGCCCAACTCTGTCTGTGAAGCCTGTTTTTGCCCAGCCCCTCAGAGTTCTCATTCTTTTATGAGAGTATTGCCCAATTCCAGAATTGAAAATAAACTCAATTAAGGTCTTTAACTGTTGTAAATTTTATTCTGACAATACCCATGGTAATGACGCCCTTCTCCCTGCACCAGTAACTGAAGCCAGGGGGTGGGACTTACTTGCCAGTTGATAGGAAGCCACAATTACCATAATGGCTAGCAAGATCAGAGTTCAGCCAAGGAGGCTTGACCACAGGCATTGAGGAGATGACAAACAGATCTCTGAGTTCCCAGGCACACAGTAAGTGGGCAATCCACTGGAAGGTTAATCTTCAGGGTTAACTTGACTAACTTAGGAGTCATCTGATGATCAGTTGGGCATTTTACTGTTCCATATCCTGGGAGACACACCTGTGTGTGTGTGTGTGTGTGTGTGTGTGTGTGTGTGTGTGTGTATTTTCAAACAGCTTTACCCAAGGAAAGAGACACACCCTGAGTAGGTGCAGCTCTATCTGGTTCCAGCCCCAGATGGAATAAAAAGCAGGAAAGAATGCCAGTCCTTGTGGATGGAAGTTTCTGTCCTGCCCAGTCTTGAAGCCATTTAGTCCCAAATAAACACACAAAGGCTTGCATTAATTATAAACTGTTTGGGCCTATGGCTCAGGCTTCTTATTGGTTAGCTCTCTCAATTATTAACTCATTTCTATTAATCTGTGTATCTCCACATGGTCTTGGCTTACTGGTGACACCTGAGTCTCTTGCTTTCTAGCCAGCCACATGGCATCTCCTTGAGACTCACTCTCTGCATTCCTCTTCCCAGCATTCTCCTAGTCTGGTAGCCCCACCTATGCTTCCTGCCTGGCTACATCCTGCCTGTTCATTGGCCAAAGCAGCTTTATTCATCAACCAATAAGAGAAACATATTCACAGCATTCAGAAGGATATCCCTCATCAAGTCCTCCTGCTCTCTGCTTCCTGGATTTCTCAGAAGTGAAGAGTCCCTGCTTCATGTTTCTGCTACCAGGAGCTCTGCTTTGACCTCAAGAGGGACTAAACCCTCTTAAGCTGAGCCAAAACAAACCCTTTTTCCTTGAAGTTATTTTTTGTCAAGTATGTTGTCATAACACAGTATCAAGAGGAGTAATGCAGACTCTCAACAAAGACACTCACTGTTTAGCTTCTATGGTCAAACAGGCAAGAATGGGACAGCAGGGGGGTGGAACACCCCAAATTAAAGTCAACATCCCTCACTTGATATTTCAGCCTGGGCCCCTCATAATTGGGCCACACTGACTATGAGTTAGCTACAGGAAAAAGAACCTGGTGGTGTTGTAGCAAGAGTATAATGATCACCCCTGCCCACCCCTTCCCCCACCTCCCCTTTAAGCTTTGGCTTGTAGCCATTTACTTGGGGGATCAGATACTGAGGAGAAGGGGACACCAAGGCATCTTGAGGGCTGATGGACAGTCTGTAAGTTAAAACAGATAACTATGACTCTAGCAATCACTTGCTGCTCCTATTAGATTGGGAGTGACTGAGGCCAGGAACTCAGTGAAGTACTGCCTGGTTCACACTGGAGAGAGAAGAGCCTGGAGGCTGTCAAGAGTGAGGAGGAGCTGGGCATGGTGACACATGCCTTAATCCCAGCAGAGGCTGGTGAGTCTCAGAGTTCCAGGCCAGCTAGAACTACACAGACAGACCCAGTTTTATCCCACTACTTCCCCATGCCCCAAAAAGAATGAGGACGACTTCCCTCTAAGGGCATGAGACATTACAGGAAAGGTGCTGTTGAGATTGTTCTTGCAAGGTTCTGCTGCTTCCACCCCAAATAAACACACAGATGTTATATTAATTATAAAATTGTTGGCCGATGTCTAGGGCTTCTTACTGGCTAGCTCTGTTTTAATTATTAACCCATTTCTATTAACCTATGTATTTCCACATGATCTTGTCTTACCAGAGAATGTCCAGACTTTCTACTCCTTTGTCAGCTACATGGTGACTGTCTTTGGCAGGCTCTCTCTGCCTACCTTTCCCAAAATTCTCCTTGTCTTAGTCCCGCCTATCTTCCTGCCTCATTGGACATTTGTTTATCAACCAAAAGAAACATATCTACAGAAGGACATCCCCCATCAGAGAGGGATGCCAAGGGGGCATGAGGTTTCCACTAGAGCAGGAAAGCAAGGAGAAATTAAATTTTAAAACATCTTACAGTGTTAGCTTTGTATCATAGTGGCAGAATACCTAACAGAATAACTTAAGGGAAGAAAGGCTAATTGTGGGTCACAGCTGCAGGCTGCTCTGTGCATCCATCACGGCTGGAAGAGAATAGCAGAGTAGTGTATGTCATGTGGATGACAGGAAGAGAAGTAAGAAGGAGAGGATCTGGTATGACCATCAGCAGCACCTTTCTAATCTGTCAGTTCCTGTCTGACAATCCCCAAAATAGTGGGGAGCAGGCATTCAACACATGTGCCTGTGAGAGACGTCTAATACCTAAACCACAGCTTTCCACTCATGTCCATCTCATAATACAAAATGTATTCAGTCCAACCTGAGTCCCCCATAGCCTTTTGTTTTTTTGAGACAGGGTTTCTCTGGGTAGCCTTGGCTGCCCTGGGATATAAACCAGGCTGGCCTTAAACTCACAGAGATCCACCTGCCTCTGTCTGTTGTGGAACATTATTTTAACTGTGTAAAGGTGTGTTGCATTTTTTTCTGATGCTTTTGTTAATGATGCAAAGACGTGTTATATTTGTTTGATTAAATAAGATTAACCTGAGGTCAGGAGGTTGAGTCAGCAACTAGCTGACAGGTAGTGGTAGGGAGAAAATATGTGTAACAAGGGTTCTTGAGTGGGGGCTAAGCAGAAGGACGCCCCTTTTTCCAAGGAGTGAGAAAAGGAGGAGAGGAGAATGACAGGGGCCAGTCACCCCACCACACAACCAGCCACAGAGTAAAAAGAAAAGCATATAGAGAAAAGTAAAAACCCAGAAGGAAAAGGTAGACATGATAATCTAAGTTAAGAAAAGCTGTCTAAATAACCTAAGCTAAGACTGGGCATTCATAAGTAAAAATAAGTCTCAGTGTATTTATTTGGGAAAAGAAAAAACCCAAAAACTTTGTCTTCTGAGTGCTGGGATTAAAGGTGTGCACAACCACACCTGGGGAATCCCCATAGTCTTAACAGCTAGAGGACTGTTCACAGCTCAAGTTTAGTTCTTCAAGATTCAAGGAAAATTCCAAGCTGTGAGGTGCTGTAAGAACAAAAATTAAGATGCTTGCTTCCAATATACAATGAGACAAAGTGTAACAACAAGTCTTTCTGCCAAGCCGCCCGAGCCTCACTGCTACATGGGCGCCCAAAATAACAGAGTCTTATATTAGGTACAATGCTGCTAGGTACAATGCTGCTGGCCAATGACTAAGATTTCTTATTCGCTATCTCTGCTTAAGTATCCCTCATGACTATTAATCTATATATTTTATAAAGTTACCTTATCGAGGACACCGGCAGAATGCGTCCTGTCTTCCTGGCGATCACTTGGCGACTGTGTCCCTTTCATACATTTCCCAGAATTCTTCTTCTCTCCTAGTCCCACCTAACTTGCTCCCCTATTGGCCAACAGTGCTTTATTTATCAACCAATAAGACAAACATATACGCAGAAGGACCTCCCCCATCAACAAAGTATACATTCCTATTCAAAAGGGAGAATAGCAAGGAAAGATTGGGTTAAAGGAAAACAAAACCCGGCAGGAAGAGCAAGAATTCTCTTAACTCCACATACAGCATCCAGGTCAACTCCACTGCTAAGGCCTTACCATTTGCAGCCCACACAGACTCCTTCTTGGGTTAGTGCCACTTGTTGTCTGTGGCAGTCCAGGTTCTTGACATCTCTAATATCCTTGAGCTGCCATGTGGATGCTGGGAACTGAACCTGGGTCCTCTGGAAGAACAGCCAACGCTCTTAACTAATGATCCATCTCTCCAGCCCCTATTGTTCACACTGTAATTGTCACCCTGGTTTTCCAAACTCCCACCAGAATTACATAGTAAGCTCTGCTTAGGACATTCTAGGCCTTCTCTAACCTACATCTCATTTTCTTCTGGCAAAGCAGTTCCAAAGCCCTGAGAACTACATGGTCAGGTTTGGTCCCAGTCACATCTCCATTCCTGATACCAATTTTCCGAATGAGTTACTTTTGCATCACTGAGGCAAAATACAAAATTTAAAACTGAATTGAGAAAAGGTTTATTTTGGTTCACAGTTTCAGAGGCTTCAATCCATCATGGCAAGGAAGGAGTTAAAAGAGCTGCTCAAGACATGATGGACAGGAAGCAGAGAGAAGAGCAGACTGGCAACCTGGTATAACTTTCAAAGGCACATCCCCAGTGACTTACCTCTTCAGCTAGACCCACCTTCCAAAGTTCCCACAATGTCCTAAAATAGAGACCAAGTGTTCAAACCACGAGCCTGTGAGGGACAGCTCATAATCAAACCACAACACTTATTTTTATTAGCAATCTTCATTTTTCTAAATTTCCTTGAATAGAATCCTACTTTAAATGAAACAACATAGCCAGGCAGAGGTGGCACATGCCTTTAGTCCCAGCACTTGGGAAGAAGAGGCAGGTAGATTTCTGACTTCAAGGCCGGCCTGATCTACAAAGTGAGCTCCAAGACAGTCAGGGTTACACAGAGAAACCCTGTCTCATAAATAAATAAATAAATAAATAAATAAATAAATAAATAAATAAGATAGATAGATAGATAGATAGATAGATAGATAGATAGATAGATAGATAGACAGACAGACAGATAGATAGAGCAATGAAGAGAATCCTGTTTCTGGGCAGTTTTCCAGGATGCAGAGTGCAGATTCTGCAAGAGGGCAAACCTTTAGAAAGTTGAATGTTTGAAATTCTAAAGAGTAAAGTCATCCAGAGATGTGGCAGGGGAGTGAGACTCTGATGTCACATTAACAAATGTTTGTACAGTATCACCTATGTGCAAGGAGCTGGGATATGGAAATGAATCCAGTCTAGTCCCCGAGGTCTGGGAGCTGCCAGACAAACAGTCAAGAAGCAGCTGTGGTAGACTTTAAACTAGGATACAGGTCATCCCTAAACGCTCTCAAAATTGGGGATGTTGATATTTACTCATGGTTGAGTAGCCCTGACCTTTGAGTTGTTTCCCTAGGAAGAGAGAAATCCTCTGATCTACTGCCTATACCCACAAGACTGGGATGGGTCAGGACTGCTACAGGGCTCCCAGCCAAAGACTTCAGGCCTGGGCCAGAGCTGTGAGAGTCCAACAGCCTGGAGGGCTGAAGTGCCACTCTCTGGTTGGCAGCCTCCTCAAACTCGCCATGACGAAAACGTACTTCAGGGCAGACCATATTTTAATCCTGAGTTCCTTTTATTTATTTTTAAATGAAACAAAAAAAGTTTGTTCTGTTTTTGTTTTTTGTTTTTGAGACAGGGTCTCTCCGCATAGTCCTGGCTGTCCTGCAATTCACTATGTAGGCCATGCTGTCCTTGAACTCACAGAGATCTTCCAGCCTTTGCCTCCCGAGTGCTGGGATTAAAGGCGTGCACTAGCACCATCATGCCCAGTTTATTTTTTAAGTAAAAAAATTTAAATTTATTTTTTGTGCATGGGTGTTTTACTTACATGTACATCTATATACCATGTGAGTGCCTGGTGACCCTGAAAAGGGTGTTTGATGCCCTGGAACTGGAGTTACAGACATTTGTGAGCCTCCATGTGGGTGCCAGTCCTCTGGGAAGCAGTAAGTACTCTTAACTACTTAAGCTCCAGCTTCCTCAGCTCCCTTCATTTCTTTAATTTGTGTGAATGTGTGTGTGTGTGTGTGTGTGTGTGTGTGTGTGTGTGTGTGTGTGTGTGCGCGTGCGCGCGCGCACGCGCGCGCGCGCGTGCTCTCTCTCGTGCGTTCGTGAGGGCGTGCACTCTCACATGAGTGAAGGTTCTCACAGAGGCCACATGTGTTGGAGCCCCTAGAGCTGGAGTGACAATTGGTTGAGAGCTGCCTTGATGTTGGTTCTGGGAATCGAACTTGGTTCCTGTGGAAGAATAGCACATGCTGGATGCTGAAAACTGAACCTAGATCCTCTGAAAGAGCAGCCAGTGCTCTTAACCTCTGAGCCACCTCTCCAGCCTGAAGGTCAGCTGTTATTGGACGTACTTGATGTTATCAGAGCACTTTTTTTTTGTTATTTTAACTGTAAAAATGCTAACTACTTTGATGACAAATCCCAGCAGACACATAAGATAAAAAAAAAAAAAAAAACTGCCTCTCCCTTTACCAACCAGAAGAAATAATGCAAAGTTTCCTTGTGATTACTTCTAGAAAATTCTTAGCAAATGTGAGTATCAGAACATATGTGTACAGATGCATGTGGCTCTATAGGCACACAGGTGGGCATATCACATATCCGATCTTCCATTTTCTTGTCTTATTTAAAAGTGCCCATTACAGATCTTTCCCATCAGCCTGGGTAATGACTGCAAAGATATATTTTCACTGCATGAGTGTACTATAATTTAGTTAATTACCCATTCGCCATTTGGTAGCTATTTATATTGTGTGCCATTTTTTTTTTGATAATACTATGTTGTAGTGAACATAATTATATACCCAGCACTGGGCACTTCTACAAGTAAACCAGATGATGGACTTCTAAAAGTAGAACTATAAGGCTTAATTTTGGAAGACACAGCCAAATTGCTGTACGCCTCCCTCCATTTAGTTGAAACTACTAATATATAAACATGCAGGTTCTCTTATATCTAGGACTACCCTTGGGGCCAGGCCCCAGGAAGTGCATTTGTAACTCCTCTGGCAGGATGTGTCCTTCCTACAGGGAAGGGGCTCTGTGAGGTAAAGAGGACATGAATATTCAGAGCCTGCACCCCACCCCCACTCAACCATGCCCTGGGTGTCCTGCATTCTGGATTACCGCCCCCCCCCCATGCCACACGGTCAGCTTCTACCTGTGCCTCTTCCCAGATTCATCCTCTTGAGTATATGTGGCTGGCACACTCACTCAGAGGCCCCAGGCAGCCAAGGGTTAACCAGATGGCTTGGCCATGGTGGGCTACACACACAGAAGAGGCAAAGATAGGTGTAACCTTTGGCTGCAAGTTCACATTAATTGTCTAAAATGTTCAGCATACTGTTGTAGAATATTATTTTAAGACGTGTTTCGTTTGTTTATGTTGTGGAACATTTGTTTTAATGATGCAAAGATGTGTTGCTTTCTTTTATTTTGCATTTGTTTAACTCTGTGAAGCTGTGTTACTTTGCCTGCCTAAAATACCTAATGGTCTAATAAAGAGCTGAACTGCCAGTAGCAAAACAGGAGAAAGGATAGACCGGGCTGCCAGGCAGAGAGAATAAATAGGAGAAATTAGGGAGGAAAAGATCAAGGAGAAAGAAAAGAAGGGGCCAGCCACCCAGTCTGGAGTAAGAGTGAAAGTAAGATATACAGAAGTAAGACAATGAAAAAGCCCAGAGGCAAAAGATAGATGGGATAATTTACGTTAAGAAAGTCTGGCTAGAAACAAGCCAAGCTAAGGCTGGGCATTTGTAAGTAAGAATTAAGCCTCCATCCATGATTTATTTGGGAGCTGGGTTGAGGACCCCCATAAAGAGCCAAAAGAAAAAAAAAAGAAAGCAAAGAATAAAATATACTACCAACAACAGCATACGCTGTTGGCTGTTATTTAATTAGGCTATTAGCTCAGTATGTAACCTCATTATTTCCCAGTTAGTTAAGAGCTCCTCCCTCTGACCAGTTTGGTTCATAGCAGTTTCTCTGGACTATGGGAACCTGCTGGGAAGGGACTCTGGGCTCCTTACAGACCCTCCTGTCTACAGGCCATGGGTATTTGGCTCTTAGGAACCTGAAAAGACACCAGGCAGGATTAAAAAAAAAAAAAAGGAAATCATAACTGTAAGCAATCTTCAGTATTACTCATGCCTGTCTAGAGGCCCAGGGGAAAGAGTGGGCAAGATCCTCACAGCAACTGGGATCTGTTTCCCTTGACCCTGGGAAGGTCAGGTTACCTGCACACAAGGAGGACAATGGGTTCCTCAGGATCTTGTCCTTCTGATGTAGGTGAAGAGAATAAATCCTTCCCATAGAGAACATAAGACCATTGTAGAGCAGAAGGGGAAGACTGGGCTCCACACCCATGCTCTCAGGACCAAGGGCAAGAAGGGAACATGTGCTTTTTACCCCATTTACCTCAAGAAGAACAAACTCTGAGCAGAACTCAAAAGATTGACCACCTGGATCTCTCTAAAATCGGCTCTCCCCAGAGGCCAATCATAGCGTGACTGCTGGGGCAGGAGAGAAGAAATTTTACTTAATTAGTTTTGAGACAGAGAGTCTCAAGCAATGCAGGTTGGTCTCAAACTTACTATGTAGCTGGATACTATATAGAGGATGACCTTGAACTTCTAATCTTGCTTCCATCTCTTGAGCTGGGATTATAGGCATATACCACCACACCTGGTTTTACGCAGTACTAGCTATGGGACTCTGTGCATACTAGGCAAACACTCTACCAATTGAGCTACATCCCCAAGCAGAGAGAAGACATCTTTTACATAACATTCTTAATTGTTCTTTGAGAATTCTATACATACACACAATGTATTTTGGTCATATTCCCCCTCCCACCCCTCCCCTTACTTCTCCAGGTCCACCCTTCCCCTTCCTCTCAACTTCATGTCCTCTGGCTCTTACGATCTTTCTGCCCCCTCTTGTAAAATGGTCCCTGAGGCTTGCACAGGAGGAATGTGGTAGAATGTTCTCTGTGTGCCTGAACTCCACGGATACTTATTCCCTGCACTTTGATCAATTGGGAGCTTCTGTTTTAGCTACCATCCAAGTGGAAGAAACTTCTCTGATGAGGTCTGAGCGCTGCACTAAACTATGTGTTTAGGGATATAAATAGAGTGAGCAGTTTGATACTATGCCCACTCTGCAAAATAAGAGTAGTAGATTTGCCTTGGGTGGGGGTGGGGAGGGCTATGAACTCCCCAACCACTGGTTCTTAGCTAGATTTACAGTATGAGGCATGTTTCCTCCTGTGGAGTAGGCCTTAAATCCCATCAGAAAGCAGTTGGTTACCCCCCCCACAACGTGTTAATTCTATTGTTGTGTTCATGGGCCTGTCTTGTGCCAGTCATTGTTGTAGCTCCCAGTTGTCACAATGGTAATACTGCTGATGGCAGCCCAACCCCAAGCAGCTTGCAGGGCACCTTCCAGTACTATAAAATGTAGCCAGCAGTGTGGAAGCATCCCAGTCAGTACCAACTTGATTTCTCAATGACCTGTGACCAAAGTGTGTCATGTCTTCAGCAAGAGTGTCCTACCAGCAAGTGAGAAAAGATATTTTAAAGCCAGTTACTTACTCTGTAAGACTATGGAAACATTAGTCCTCAAAGAGTTAAAAATCTCCATGGACATCTCATGCTGGAAGAAGGGGAAGCTAAAACTTTGGCTCTGGGAAGAGGAGGAGCTTAGTGACTGTCGTGTTCACTCTTCTATTGCTGTGGAGAGACACCATGGCCAAGGCAACTCCTATGAAAGAAAGAATTTCATTGGAGGTTTGCTGGTAGTTTCAGAGGTTTAGTCCATTATTGTCATGGCAGGAAGCATGGTGGCATGCAGCAGATGCTGGAGAAGGAGCTGAGATCTACATCCTGATCTGTAAGCAGAGAGACACTGAGCCTGGGACCCCAAAGCCCACCCCCAGTGACACCCACTGCATCCCCCAAAAAGGCCACACCTCCTAACTTTTTGTTTTGTTTTGTTTTTCGAGACAGGGTTTCTCTGTGGCTTTAGAGGCTGTCCTGGAACTCACTCTGTAGACTAGGCTGGTCTTGAACTCACACAGATCCGCCTGCCTCTGCCTCTCTAGTGCTGGGATTAAAGGCTTGTACCACTAATGCCCAGCTCCTTCTAACGTTTTTCTTTCTTTCTTTCTTTTTCTTTCTTTTTTTTTTGTTTTGTTTTGTTTTTTTTGTTTTTCGAGACAGGGTTTCTCTGTGGCTTTGGAGGCTGCCCTGGAACTAGCTCTTGTAGCCCAGGCTGGTCTCGAACTCACAGAGATTCGCCTGCCTCTGCCTCCCGAGTGCTGGGATTAAAGGGGTGTACCACCACCGACCGGCTCCTTCTAACGTTTTTAACCCTTTCAAACAGTGCCACTTCCTGATGACTAAGCGTTCAAATATATGAGCCTATGGAGACTGTTCTTATTCACAGTAACAAAACAAGACAAGAACTTTCAGGGACACCTTCCTGTGCCAATACACCTTAAAACCCCTTTATTTTCAGCTAGAACTTTATGGTACAGACCTAGCATGCTCAGGAATGTACTCTTTACATTGTCTCACCCCATGTGAATATGCAGAGGCCCCCAAAATAAAATCCCCACACTTAATTTCTTCCAAGAGAGAACCTCTTTAGAAATGCCTTCTATGTTCTCTTTGCCTGCTGTTTCTCTACTGTTTTGTGTCTTGACTGTGTTTATTTCAGTTGTGCACCCACCAAGATGTGAAGCCACGCCATTGCTGTCCTACTTTTCCTGGGAAGAGGTTTCACACAGTTCTGTCAACTTGTCTGACCATCTTACAAGACAGATTGGAAACAAGACAATGGTCAGTGGTGTGTAAAGACCACACCTCCATCAGAACTGTCCAGTTATGTTTAACCCTTGTTCTCTATTTAAAGCTACACCGAAAGTCAATACCCAAGATGGTAGACTTGTACAGGGCTATCACTGGGTCCCCATTTGTCCTACTTCCCAATGTGGTCATGTTGAATACATCTGTCACTGCTTGTCACTGTTACTTATCTCTCTAACTGGCTCATTGTGGACAGGTAGCTGGGTGTAGCTTGCTGGGTCTGAGAAGTCCTGGCTTTGACCCTAAATACTCGCAGGATCAATTATGTTCCTTAGGTGGCTGCACAGCTGTCACCTTAGGGTTGCCTGTTGGCTTTCATCAGCTCTGACTTTGGCTAAGACCTGGACAGACACTTAGGTTTTCTCTCAGAACAACTTTGCCCTGTTAGATTCCTTCCAAAATAAGGGTAAGGTCTGCACCTGTCTTAGTGTGGGCTTTTAATTGCTGTGAAGAGATACCAGGACCATGGCAACTCTTATAAAGGAAAACATTTAATTGCGGTGGCAGCTTACAGTTTCAGAGGTTCAGTTCGCTATCATCATGGTGGGAAGCAAGGTGGTGTGTAGGCAGATTGTGGTGCTGGAGCTGAGAGTCCTATGTTCTGACTCAGAGGCAACAGGAAGTAGACTGGCTGTCGCACTGAGAGAAGCTTGAGCAAAAGAGACCCCAAGCCCTCCCCACAGTGACACACTTCCTCCAACAAGGCCATACCTCCTAATAGTGCCATTCCCTTTGGGGGTCATTTTCTTCCAAACCACCACAGTGCCTATGCCAGGCTGGAAGTGTAATGGAACCTGAGGGTGTCAGCAGAGACAGGGCAAGGGAAATTTTAATCCCTAATGCTAAACTTCTCTGTGCTCTGGGTCTTAGTGGATGGTAGGGTGGGGCTGCATATCTTTTCAATGTTTTCATAAATATATTTACCAAATATCCACAAAAGTGCCTGTTGCATGCCTGGGTTGCTGAGACTATCTCCTCAGATGCTGTCTGGTTGGCTCTCACACCCTTCATATAATTCCAGCCTGCCTGTTCAGATATGTGCTGGAGCCCTAAACCAACTGTGGAGGCCCTGGCCACATCTCTGATAGTTCTGCTCTCTGCTTCCGGCCTTCCTTCTGTCTCCTGCTCACCCCACCTCCACTTCTAGGTTCCAGTTCTTAGTTCTTTAGAACTGTGGGCTGGAGGGCTTTTGTTTGCTTGGAGATGTTTCTCAATCTGCTATGTATTCAATGTTGGCTAGAGTCTGTATTTCATAAATATGATTTTTTTTCTATTTTCAGCACCTACGATCAATAGTTAGAACCCTCATTGAGGTAGTTAATACAGATTTGTTGAAAGAATGCATATGTAGAGGTTAGGATTTTAAAATGTATTGAGCAATAGCCGGCCTTCAAAAGTCCTTCAAATTGCTTTTTAATTATGCTTGTGTGCATGCATGTGCACGGCCCACAGCTCTAGTGTGGAGGTCAGAGGACAGCTGGCAAGTTCTTTCCTTCCACTGCGTGGGTTCCAGGGATCAAACTCGGGTCATTCGGCTTGGAGGCAAGCAAGCACCCTTGCCCACCAAATTTATTTTTAATTAAAAAGTAATCCACCAAGAAGCAGAGCCTAAACACCCCCACCTTCGTAAGTGGCTGGACACTGACTTGCTTCCAGTGAATAGAATGGGGTTGTTTAAAACAGAAACTTCTGGGCTGGTATATGGATTAGCAATAGAGTTCTTTCTTATGCTCAAGGGCTTGACTTTTATCCTCAGCTCTGAAAAAAAAAAGGAGGGAGGAATAAGTAGGAAAGGAGGGAGAAGGAAGGACGATGAAGAGTGGAAATGAGGAAGGGCTTGCAGTGCCTATGCCTGGAAGGTGCACCCTTAAGCAAATGGTCAGTGTCAACACATCAGTCATAATGAAAACATGTACCTTTACCTTTGCCAACAAAAGAAAAAAGAGAAGACGTTACTGTAACCATAACCCTTTCCTCCAGCTGCCTGAGTTCCACTGCCACGTTAGGGCCTCCAAATAACACACAGAGATTAATATTAGTTACAATGCTGCTGGCCAATGGCTAGGAGTTCTTATTTGCCAACTCTGTCTTAAGTATCAACCATAACCATTAATCTATATATTTTATGAAGACTTATGGAGGATTCCAGCAGCACGAGGCCTCTCTTCCCAGGATCATATGGCGACTCTCCTCTTTACTACATTTCTCAGAATCCTCCTCAATTCCTAGCCCCACCTGTCTTGCTTCCCTATTGGCCAACAGTGCTTTATTTATCAACCAATAAGACAAGCATATACACAGAAGGACTTCCCCCACCACATTACTGTTTGGTTATGAGGTCATCAGAAGAGCCACTTGAGGGACAGTTACAGAATGCTTGGTGGGTAGTCTTCAAAACTATCCCGATGTTAAGGACCAACTCAAACCTGAGAAACTGGCACAGATAGAGGGCTCTGAAAGTCATAATGTCTATAGGCAGTGTGGTATCCTAGAGTAGATCCTGGAACAGGAAAGAAACAGTGGGAAAACTGATGAAACCTAAATTAAGCCTAGAATTTAGTTGCAAGTGGCGGGCCAGAGTTAGTTCACACCTTTGACAAGTACATAATAAAGAATGTCACCACCTGGAGAAACTAAGTAAGGAGTACATGGGGACTGGTCTCTGCAATCTTCCTTCTTTTCTCCCTCCCCCCTTTCCTTTCTTCCTTCCTTTGGTTGGTTGGTTGTTAAATAAGACACAGTCTCCTGTATTACAGTCTGGTCTCAAAGTTGCTATTCAGCCAAGGATAGCCTTGAACCTCTAATACTCTGCCCTTCTTCACCTGCAGGTGTCAGGTGTGTGCCACCACACCAGACTTTATGCAGTATTGGGCACAGAAAATGGCCTTCATGCCCACTAGGCAAGCACTCTACCAACTGAGTCACATCCCTAACCCCTATCTCTGCAAATTTCCTACAAATGTGAAATTATTTCAAACCAAAAGCTTATTGAAAGAATAAAAGAGGAGCCAGTGTTCGGCTCAGCCGTAGATGACACGCTTGGGATGTCTGAAGCCAAGCCCCAATAATATTCTTTAAAGTATAAATAATATATTTGGTCTCCCTATTCAGAAATAATAGCTGCTGGGAGTTTGGTGCCTAATATTACTCATCCATTTAAAAGCTTATGATTTTGGATATTATACCATTTTTCCCCTTAAAACTAAAAATAAAATGTGGAAGTAGAGGTATAAATTAGTGGGAGAACACTTGCCTGGCATACATGAGCCCTGGGTTTGATCCTCAACACTGTCAAAATAAAATGTTTTTAAAAATTAAAGAATACAACTTTAATAGACACAGTGTAGTGCTGCTCCTCATCCATTGTTCTGCAGCTTCATATGTCTTCACATCAAGCGTGTCTCGGGTGACCTTCCTTGTTCCCACATACTTTTGACATCAGTCTTTTCAATGGCTGCACAGAGTTCCATGGTGGATGCCGTATTAGTCTGGACTCGTTTGATAGTAAGAGACTGAATTTGAACCCAAACAAGTTCAGGCAAGAAGGGGACCCGAGCATAAAGGTGAGTGGGAAGGCAGCTGGCTAGGGCTGGGGACAACTGAGGTAGGGCGGGATTCCCACGTTCTCTTTCTGCAGGTCTTCTGCACCTCTTGGCCTCACCACTTCCTGTTCTCCTGGCTGCTCAGTCAGCTGTGTTTGTTTGAGTTCACAGGGCGGGAATCATGGCCTCTGGGCCTACGTCACATCTTTAGATTGGCTCTTGTCTTAGTTAGGGATTCTATTGCTGTTAAGAGATACCATGACCACGGCAACTCTTATAAAGGAAAACATTTAACTGTGGTGGCTCGCTTACAGTTCAGAGGTTATTGGCATGGCGGGAAGCAAGGCAGCATGAAGACAGACATGGTGCTAGAGAGGTAGCTGAGAGTTCTTACATCTTGATTCACAGGCAACACAAAGTGGCCTCAGACCCTGGGCATGGCTTGAGCATATATAGACCTCAAAGCTGGCCTCCACAGTGACACACTTCCTCCAATAAGACCACACCTCTCCGACAAGGTCATACCTCAGCATAGTGCAGCTCCCTTTTGAGGCCGTTTTCTTTCAAACCAGTTCTCTATCTGAATTCTAGTTGCAAACTTTTAGAGAGGCTCTGAGTGGCCTGCTGGGGACCAGTGGACACAGCGAACCAACCAACGTGGGCTAGGAAGGCAGGCTTCTAACAAGAGCCATGTGAAGAAGGTGGGGACTAGAGTTCTGGCTACAAGGAAGATGGTCCCAGAAAAGGATCTGGGCTGGACAGGTGGTGTTTGGGGTATGGATGGACCATAACTCATTCAAGCATCCCATTATTGGGTCACTTTCAGCTTTTTATTTTTTTTTTAAAGATTTATTATGTATACAACATTCTGCCTCCATATATGCCTGCAAGCCAGAAGAGGACACCATATCTCATTACACATGGTTGTGAGCCACCACATGGTTGCTGGGAATTGAACTCAGGACCTCTGGAAGAACAGATAGTGCTCTTAACTGCTGATCAATCTCTCCAGCCCCCAGCTTTTTACTCTTAATGTTGCCTCACACAGCCACCTGTGCACACCATTGTTAAAGCATTGTGGTCTGTAGGCTGGAGTCCTAGAACGGATTTGCTGAGCCCACAAGAACTGAGCTTGCTCCACTTTAAATGGTGATTGCAGTTTTCACTCTTGCCAGCTGTGTGAGGCTGCCACCTCTTCATTTTCTCTCCAGCAGTTTTCAATTTTCAATGATCTGGTTGAAAAAAAACCAGCTTGTATTTTTAAATGATTCATATGGTAATTTTTCTGATGTTTCTTAGTCACTCATTTTTTTTCTTTTTTGTGATTTCTGTATCCCTTGTGTAACTGGTTTCAATAAGATTCTTTTTCTTCTCATTATTCCTATGTAGGAACTTTGAATTCTGTGGATTTTTATCTCTTATCTTTTATATATGTTGCAGATGTTTTCTCCTAGCCAATGATTTGACATAGAAGTTTAAAATGTTGTGTGTGTGTGTGTGTGTGTGTGTGTGTGTGTGTGTGTGTGTGCGAGTGTGTTATGTGTGTATGAGTGGCATGCATGTGTGTACACTTATGTGTATAGGGAGTGTGCATCAGTGGAACTCAGAGGGGGGCGTTGGGTTTCCTCCCCCCATTACTCTCTACTGCATTACCTTGAGGCAGTCTCTTACTGAACCCAAAATGCACCATTTTCCCACTAGGCTCTTGGACGCTGTTTCTTCTTTCACCCCTGCTTAATTTTGCTTGTTTTCTCCTTTAGAGCCAACTGGTCAAATTTATCTTCCTTATGTCTCTAGGTTGCACTGAGTTCTAGCTAAATAGGTTGGGGGCAAATCTTTTATAATGTTGCTTTCCTTTGTAGGTCAGGATATCACCTTATTCTTCAATCCATCTATCGTATCTCTCAATAAAGATAGCTTTCATTATAATAACTGTACATTTTCTTTTTCACTTAGTTTTTATTTATAATCATAAACTTAACTCTGCAATCCAGATAGACTCGAGGGGAATAAGGAAAACATGGACCCTGAAGAAATTAACATCAGAGCTCAGAGATGATGGGTATTGTGAGCAGATGGCGGGGGGTGGGGGGGTAGGGGGTGCTGTTCTCCTGAAGGAATGGTCTGGTGCTTGAGACACACACAAGTCAGAAGAATAAGAGCTGTCCACGGTCAGAAATGGTGACCTTCCTGCTGGTCTTGATGTTCCTGGACCCAAAATACTTTATGGCTTCCACCAGGCTCCTTCCCTGGCTCATTTCCCCAAAGACCCAGGCTTTCCATCCAACCACGCAGGCTTGGCAGTGTAGATGAAAAACTGAGAATCATTTGTGTTTAGTCCAGCATTTTCCATGGACAAGATACCAGGACCTGGATGCTTCAAGATGAAGTTCCTATCCATTCATTTCTCCCCATAGATGGATTTGCCACCTGTGCCACCATGGTATGTGAAGTTGCCTCCCTCTCAGAAGAATCCCAGAATAATTCTATGAAAGGAGGAAAACTTGTAACCAAATTCTTTGTCTCCAGAGCTCAGGGCAGAAAACGTCTGCTCTCTTTGGAACTCTGTCTGTAAACATCATGAAGGAAACACTACAATCGATGTCAAAGAACCCAGTGGGGTTGACCATAGCACATGGCTGAAGGGGACAGGCCCATCTTCAAAGCCTATGTTTTCTTATCTCCAGATACTTTATAATTTTTATCACTGTTGCATTATGCTTTCTTTATCATTGTGTTTTTCAACTGGGAAAGCTTTTAATTTTGTCTTGTAGGTAACCAACTTACTAAACTCCACTGTTATTTTAATAGCTTTATGCTAATTATCCTAAATATTCTAGGCTACTAATGAAAGATCAAAGAAAGCTTCCTAGAGCCTTCAGTCTGCCTCAGGAAGTGACAAACCACCATATTAAATGGGGTAACCCAGAGATGCTTTGTTTGGGTGGACCTCTGCACAGATACATTTTCTTGGTGTAGTTTTGTAATCTTAAGGATGCACTTAGCTGAGCATGATGGCACACACCTTATCCCAACAGTTGAGGGACAAAAGCAGGAAGAACAGAAGTCTAAAGTCATCCTAGGCTACGTAGTGATTTTGCTTCCAGCATGGGCTACATGAAATCCTGTCTCAAAACAAACAAACACAAACAGAACACATCCATCACCCAGTCAAGCTGCCATGGCTTTGATTGAGACAGATGCCATTACAAGCACATCAAACTCAGGACAGTGTGCCCAGTCTCTCTTCAGACTCTCTTGTTTCTACTAGCCCTTCCTCCTAATTTGCCCACTAGCCCACTTCCAGCTCACAGCTGGCATCCTTCTCCAGAGTCAGGGTCTTTTCAAGTGATTGCCTTTGTCCATATCCCCAGGCCCCCTTCTGAGTTGCCCAAGAGGATGATCCCAACAGCCACTACCCAGTGATCTGGCCCTTGCCTGTCTTCTCTATTTACCCCTGCAGTGCTGGTTCTTGAGGGCTGGACCAGGCAGCCCTCACAGAGCCTTATCATTCACCTAAACTTCTTTTCAAAATAATGAGTTGGAGGAAAGGTAACCTGTCATCTGCATTTGGGTGCTAAGGTGACCACTGTTTCTGCTGTGCCCTCTCCTTGGCCTCAACCTGAAGGACAGCTCTCTCTCTCTTCGTGGTCCTGTTACTAAGGACACAAGACTCTCTTGCAGATGAACGCATTTTCAAATGGACTCAGAAGGAAGTTCAAGGCCAACATTATTGGTGTTTGACAGCGAAAACAGCCAGCGGCGTGGACAGTTGCCAGAGGAAGGCAATGGATAAGAGCAAGATAAGTTAGGCCTTCTGGGTGAAAGGCAAAGAAAGGGGTGAGGCTTGGCAGTGGAGTCTGTGACCAGCTGCAAGGGGTAGAGAGGAAAGAGGGGGACAGGAGCAGGAGGGGGAGGAAGGGAGAGAATGGGGGGAAGGAGGGAGACAAAGTCCAGTGTTAAGACAAGCAGGTTAGGATTTTAGCAGTGTCTGGAGAGGGGAGATGGGAAAGGGAAAAAGAGGAAAAGTTACATTTTGTGAGTTAGAACACAGAAAGCACCTGAGCTTAACAGCAAGGTCTTATGTTTGTCACCCCCCCCCCCAGGCAGTGAGCACCTGGAGGACAGTGACCGCAGAGACCTCAGGGCACAGATGGGGTGTAAAGTAAGCACTGCCACGTCCAGGCTTGGCTTGAGACCAACCCACCTACCTTTGGCCTATCTTCCAGGCCCCAGGATAAGGTCCTTCACTGCCACTCTCAAAAAGAATGATAATTCCATGGAAGAATCGGTTTCAAGTTTGTCTTAAGGTCCAATTGGGGAGTCAGATCACTTTGAGTGGGTATTTTAGTAACTTGTTCACATATAGAAAATATCTACTATTGCAAACACATAATACCATAAAATTCATCGAACTACTGATATTAAGAATGATTTTCCCATGAATCCCACCAAAGACAAGTATTATGGTTTGAATGTGGGATGGCCCATACAGAGGAGAAATTTAAAACATGTATTTGTGTGTGTGTGTGTGTGTGTGTGTGTGTGTGTGTGTGTGTGTGTGTGGTATGGTGTGGTGTGGTGTGGTGTGGTGTGGTGTGTGGTGTGTGTTCACGCATGTGCTCATGTACATGTTTGAGGTCAGAAACAGCTTTCTGGAGAGTCAGTTCTCTCCTTTCACTATGTGGGTTCCAGGGACTGCACTCAGGCTGCTGTGTTTGGTGGCAAGTGCCCTTACCTCCTGAGCCATCTCACAGGGCCCAAGAATGTTATTTATTTATTTATTTATTTATTTATTTATTTTCCATGGTTGAAAATTGAAGTCCACCCTCAGATGTTCTGGGTAAGCCCTCTCCCACTGAGCTACACCCTCATTCCAATGGCTCATGTGTCAACATGACATCTCAATAAGTCCACTCTATAGCCAGGCGGTGGTGGCACACACCTTTAATCCCAGTGCTTGGAAGGCAGAGGTAGGCAGATCTCTGTGAGTTCGAGACCAGTCTGGTCTACTAGAGCTAGTTCCAGGACAGCCTCCAAAGCCCAGAGAAACCCTGTCTCAAAACCCTCCCTCCCTCCAAAAAAAGTCCACTCTGTAGAGGAGGGCAGCTGGTAACAGTCCTTAAATATTAGGAGACCAAAATCAACAGCATTTTCTAAGATTTTTATTTATTTTATATTTCTTAGTTATTTAATTTTTGGTCTTATGAGACACTGTCTCACTATGCAGACCAGGCTGGTCTGGAACTCATAGAAATCCACCTGCCTCTGCCTTCTGAGTGTTGGGATTAAATGTGTGTACCACTACTGGGCTATATTTTTTATTTTGAATTGTTGCATGAGGCGAGAGTGGGTGGGTAGTGGGGTAGCATGAGTGGGAGTGCCCTCAAGGGCCTGAAGAGGGCGTCAGATCCTCCCTAAGCCAGTATTACAGACAGTTGTGAGTTTCCAGACATACACGCTGGGAACCAAACTCTGGTCCTCTGCAGGAGCTTGATGCACTCTTAAAATGTGTTGACTGGGGGCTGGAGTTTCAACACTTCTTATGTTACATGACAAAAGGATAAGAAACAGAAGGAAACAAAGGTATCGCTGCACACACACATAGTTATAAGGAAAGGAAGGAAGGAATGAATACGCATGACAATTACAGACTTAGCAACTGGTCATATTTGTGACTATCATCCACCACCAGTTCCATCTTCCCTTTGGCCCCAGGAAGCATGTCAGCTCTCTCAGTTCTCACCCCAGGTGAGGTGACCAAACCTTTTCTGGAGACTAACCCCAGTCACTAATTTAATCCATCTTAATTTCCCACTGAGTTTAACCACTTGAATCTTGGTGTGGTGATACTAAGAGATGCCCTGAGGGACTCTCAGAATTCCAGAAATCCAGTGCAAAGCTCCTGACACACTTAAAACTCTTCCTCGGATTTTCTGGTCATGCTCAGGGTACCTGTTCTGTACGGGTTAGCTCATTCCTGTGCTAACGTGTGTCCACATAAGTCTGCCTGCCAGGGTGAGCTACAGATCGAGACACGTCCTTTGCCATTTTTTTTTTTTAAAGTATATCCCTTAGCAGCAGCCTCTACCCTTGATTCTCTGCTTGCCAAAGGGTCAAATTCACAGACAATTTAAGCTTAAAACAAACAGTAACAAAGCTGAACTTTGTCCGTTCAATGACGAACACGCAGACATCCAGAAGCCTAATACTGTATTTTATCAGTAGGTGGCTTTCCTGTCACACTCATGTGGGAACTTTCATTCCCAGCTAAGGCATCTGGAGGAAACACATTAAGCCTGGAAGAGATTTCCCTGGGCAGTTATTATATCCTGCTGGGAAGTTAGAGGACTCTGGGGCTGTCTGGGGAGGGCTCCGTGTTCTGGTAGAGCGGCAGGAGCCTCGCCACTGGCTAAGGTAAGAGAGAGTGGACCCCGGGAGCTGTCTTTAGAAGGAAACGCCCTGAGTTTCCAGGGCTGCTTAGAACAGGGACACAAGGTTCCAGACAAATAAACAGGCTCTTAGAAAGAGGTCCTAGCAATTCCAAAAGAAAGACTCAGTAGCTTTGCAATTTGATAGATGGAAAAATCAGGTTCTAACTCTGGTACCAACAGCAGAAATGAAAGGAATGTGCACTCATTTAGGAAAAGAAAATTAGTTGAAATAAACATATGTTTGTATCTTGTTCTTAAATTTTACTGTGGTATATTCAATATTCCCTTTTAAAAATAGACCTGGGAGTACAGACAATGAAATCAGATTTAAGCATTGAGAATCATGCCCTGTGCACTATACTTTAAGGTTTCTATGGGCCAGGCATGGTGGTATACACCTATAGTTCCTGAGATCAGAAGGCTGAAGCAGGAAGAGAAAGTTCAAGGCAGTCAGAATTATACAGTGAGATCTTGTTTCAAAAGAAAAAAAGGAAAAAGTCAGTGTGGTCAATTAGGTTACTTAGTACCAAAATTGGCCACTCTATCAGAATCACTGTAACTACAGAGACGATGCTGAACTGGCTACAGAAAGGAGTCTCTATTCCAAATGCCTCTCATACATTGGGATATAGGGTTGAGGTAGGGGTCAGCAGTAGTATGTGCACAGCAAGTACAAGGCTCCGAGTTCACTACCCAGCATCCTCCCTCCAGCTGTAAAACAGAAAAGGTCTCGGATTGCATTTACGACAGTGGCAAGAGGGAGGGATGTGATGCTCGGTAGGTGCTTGGCACAGTGGTTGGCACAGTGATAACCCACCAAGTGTTATAGTTTATTGAAAATGCTAAGTATAATGGAAGGCAGGCTCTCCTCACTGGTTCATCGAATTTCAAAAACAGCACAATTCTCAGGGCATTATAGCTTAGTGTCTGCAAGCTGAATGAATTTTACGGTTTGCTGTTTGGGGTGTGGTGGTCGGAGTCAGAGGCACAACTGTTTTTTATTATATGCTTGTACTGGCTCCTTTTCAGAGATTCCAATAAAGCCCAGGATGATGGCACACACCTGTAACCCCAGCACTCACAATACTTAGACAAAAGGAATGCTGGTTCCAGGCCAGCCTGGGCTCTGGAGTTAGAACTCAAGAAAAAAAAAAATCAATGACTCCAAAAGAGCTTGATTAGATTTGAAAACAATATACCCCCAACTCCACAAAATGCTAGTCAGGAAACAGGAAAGGGCTGGGAGGTGGTATCTCAGTGGTAGAGCACTTGCCTTATGTGCCCAAGGCCTTGGGCTCAATTTCCAGAACTGAAATTCCTTTAAAAGCCCAGATATCCAAACCTCAGTCAGAAAGGAGGTGTGTGTATGTGCACCTTGCTGGATTCCATCCCTTCTCCCCCCTCCCCCCCCCCAACTCCCATCAGCCACACACAGTTTGCTTTCACTTGGGATGGGAAGCCCCCTTCAGTTCTCTTTGACAACAACAACCTCTTTGATCAGCTGTCAAGGTCTCTCCCCAACACACTTACTGCTGACCGAACACCTTGATTCAGAAACAGATTTATGGAGATTTTTGTCTTCACTACAATTATGGAACAAGCACTTGGTACTTATAAAATTCATAAGATTTGGGCTGGAGAGATGGCTCAGAGGTTAAGAGCACTGGATGTTCTTCCAAAGGTCCTGAGTTCAATTCCTAGCAACCACATGGTGGCCCAAAACCATTTGTAGTGAGATCTGGCACCCCCTTCTAGACTGCATATATGCAGATAGAACACTACATAATAAATCTAAAAACAAAACCCCAAAATTCTTAAGATTAAAGGTCTCTCTTTTTATTAGAGTCTCCTCTCTCTCCTCTCTCCTCTCTCCTCTCTCCTCTCTCCTCTCTCCTCTCTCCTCTCTCCTCTCTCCTCTCTCCTCTCTCTCTCTCTCCCTCTCCCTCCCTCCCTCCCTCCCTCCCTCCCTCCCTCCCTCCCTTTCTCTCTCTCTCTCTCTCTCTCTCTCTCTCTCTCTGTGTGTGTGTATACACTTGTCTAGAGATCAACTTTTCAGAGTCTCACCTCTACCATGAGGCAGGATCTCTGTTTCGTTTCTGTTTCTGAGCAGCATATTCCTATCTAGCTGCTCCATGAGCTTCTAGAAAATTTCCCGCCTCTGCGGTCTTGATAAGAGGAGTGCTGGGATTACAGAAGCTCAACCACATTTGATTTTGTATGTGGGTCGGGGGCGTTGAACTTGGTCATCCCGTTTGCATGGCTTTGGCTTTTGCCCACTGGTGCCATCTCCCCAGGCCTCCAGTTTAAAAGAAAAACCCAGTTGCATCAAAACAAAAAGTCTATGGGATCTGGGGTAGCAGACGGTACTTTTGTTTCCTAGCCCCATCGGATCTCATCAGAGTTGCAGTACTTGGGAGGGGACTAAAGGGCAGGGTTTAGTTTGCACCAACCAGATGCTGCGTTCTCCACTACCAGCGGGGAGCAGAGCACACAGGACCGAGTGTAGCCTGAGTAGGGCAGGGTCCAGAAAAGGGAGGGATATGAACTAAGGGATGATGAGACCCTGACTAGGCAGGAGACTTAGGTGTGGCAGTTTTTCTGAGTTTTTATCTTTCAGTAAACTGATTCTTCTATGAAACTTCTCCCTAGCGCCACACTCCCTACTCTCACAGTATGTCTGTATCCCTCTTTCAGAAGACTTACAGTAGGACCGCTGATGACTCAGCTCTCGCACACTTCTCAGAATCCCTAAATGGCAAAGATTTTTTCCCCTCCCAAACCTATGTTGGTTACTTGCAATAGCGCCCTCTGGGGGTTCTGGCGAAATGCACAGCTGCTAAAGGGTCTGGCCCCAGGCCCCGCGTCTGGGCAGTGAGGTGCAGGAGAGAGGGAATCTTGGCACCAGTCTTGTCTAGAGTGACCTGGTTCCCACAGTTTCTGCTTCATGTGTTCAGAGTCACAGCCAGGCCTTTTCTCCAGTTTCCAAATTGGAAGGCAGAACTGTATTGGAAGACAGAACGACTTGAGATGGGGTGGAGCTCAGTCTTACTCTGACCTACTCAGAGGCTTTCTCTGGGGAGTCGCCATTTCCTGCTTGTTTCAGTTTAGTGATGCCCTCAAGGGAAGGGAATTTGGGAAATGAAGGCATGAAATCTCAAACCCAACAAACCAGTTCATTAGCAGGGTTGGGAATGGTCTGTTGAAAGAGGCCTGAAACAGGGCTAGAATGCCTCTTCGGAGCTGCCATTCTCTTCATCTGTGTGACCCCCCTTGCACCTCACCCCAAGCAGAACCTGAAGAGGATGTGTATACAGATGGCTTATTTGGGGGGGGCAAATCTCCTTTATATGGTTAATGGGGTGACAAAAGAATGTTTTCACTAATTACATGGCTTACTGCCATACGGAGTTTTCTTTTTACAATGTTTAAAAAGGGGGAGAAGAGCCAAGTGTGGTGATGTACCTTTAATCCCAGCACTTGGGAGGCAGAGGTAGACAGAGCTCTGTGAATTCGAGGCCAGTCTGGTCTACAAAGAGAGTTCCATGCCAGGCAGGACCACACAGTGAGACCCTATCTATCTATCTATCTATCTATCTATCTATCTATCTATCTATCTATCTGATCTATCCTATCTATCTATCCTATCTATATCTATCTATCTATCTATCTATCTATCTATCTATCTATCTCCTATCTATCTATCTATCTATATATATATATATATTAAGTGGGGAGAAGAAAATCTCACAGGGAATACATTCTATAGACAAGATACATTAACCACACTGTTTCTGCTTAATTTAGGTCCCATTTTTGAGAGCCAAGCAGTTCCCTTGGAATGGAGGTAGCCTCTGTTCATAGAGAGTCTAACAAGAGCTCAAAGCATACCTTTCTATAAGTTCTTGGGGAGATGGCTTGGCCAGAGACTTTGAAAGGCTTGGGATGGCTCTGCTTACTAGATGGCAGTATCCCGGTGGGTGAGGCTTCTCAGAGTAGCCTGGTGCTGGTGAACTGTCCGTGGGTACCAACATCTTGGGGGTCCTCTGTGGTTTCAAATCCAGTAGTTGAGTATGGTAACTCATGCATGTGGTCTGATAATGTGTGGGAAGAAGACTGCTCTCCATGTCATTATCACAGCAAACAGGACATTCACCTAGTCAACTATTGGGAATCATTTCCAAGCTCCATAAGGAATGTTCAGGAATAGGCATGGCTGGCTATAGTCACATGGGAGGATGGAGAGAGAAAGGGTGTGCTATTGAGTCGGTCACGTTGCTCACTACCACCCACCCCATGGAAGTACACAAGACTCACTTCAGTACTGCTGAGGGGATAATGAGGGGCAGATTGTGTCTCAGGGGAGGAATATTGGTCAGAGATGACAGAAGGTGTTGACTCTTTTACACTTGAAAGCTTATCCTGTGTCAGAGCAGTGGGTTGCTGCATCCATCCCAGAGTGCTGTGACAGGTATATGGTGAAGCCCAGAGGGACAGATAAATCAGAGTCCAGGGCTTCTCAGGCTACACATCCTCAAAGCTCGGCTGGAAAAATTCCAAAGCCAGCCACTAGGGGTAATAAGGTAATATCAAATTGAGTCTTCTGTAATCTTTATACATAATTCTTAGTCCCAAGTCCCAAGTTAGAATCTCCAGTTCTCCTAGATGGGAATATTCTTTTCCAGCACAACATAATCCTCAAAGTGTAACCTGGTGCCACATTATGCTATAATGATTATAGATTTTTATAATGATTATATGATTATAGTTTTGTTTTTTGTTTTTATTTTTTGAGACAGATTTCCCCGTGTAGCCCTGGCCGTCCTGGAACTCTATAGATCTGTCCGTCTCTCCCTGGTGCTGGGATTAAAGGGGTCCACCACCATGCCTGAGTTACAGTATAGGGATTTACTGTTATGGGTTATAGAACCATCTACTAAGAGCCATTCTGAGTCACTGAAAAACACTGTCTTTGAGTCTGGGAAATGGGCACAGCAAACCAAGGCGTTCTCTTTTCAGGATTCTCACGGTTTTCATTGCACTGGGTGCCAAACGGGGCGGGGGGGGCATAAAAAAGGAGCATAGCCTCAGCCCTCAAGAAGATCCAGGGACGGGGATGGCAGGTTTCCTTAAAGCCCCCTTCCCCCCTCCCCGCCATCGCCCGGGCTCTTCCCTTGGGCGTTCCCCTCCCTAGTCAGTCGCTTTCTGTGCAGCCCTTAAGTAATTTATCTAAATATAGCTCCATCACTAACAGAGCCTGGCATCTTCTCTCAGCTTGTTTCTCATCCTGGAAACAGGTGTCTCGTGGTAGTGGGGTGTGAGGAGAGTCGCCGCCGACCACACGCAGATGTGTCCTACTGTTGAAACCTTGGGAAGCTGCCATACCTTAAAGAACCTCAGGGGACAAATTTTAAATGTCACTTAAAAGTCAACCAACTAACCATTTAGCTCCGGTGGTGAGTTTTAAAGACACCAGACCCACGAAAGACCTGGAAGGAGTTTTGTCCTCCGCGGGCTTTCTTTGCTTCCTGGAGCCGCACTTTTCTCCCCTGCTTTGCGGGTGGGGTAGGGGCTGAAACCGCTCACTTTCTGCCTCCCTGCTCCACTCAGGGTCCAGGAAGAGATCAGATGGCAGCAGAGATCTGTATCAGGCTTGGGTTGGGGTGAACCGGCAAGAGCAAGTTTATCTCCGGGTGTCTAGAGACTAGGGGCACCCTCGGCTGGAGCAGAGCGAGCTGGCCTAAGAGGGCGAAGGAGGCTGCGCCCGAGCTCTCTCCCCGCCTCCGCGCTGTCTGCCGTCGGGCCCCGCCCGGCGCAGCCCTAACGCACGCACCGGAGTGTGTAAGGCACATCCGGGTGTCAGAGGCAGGAGGCCGCAGTTTTAGGGGTCGGAGAGTGCCCTGGTAAACAGGGCTGGGACGCCAACTCCAAGCCAGAAGTGAGAGCACCTGCACAGCCCAGCCCTTGCCGTGGAGCCCCCTGCCGGGTCGCCTTAGGGTAAGAGAGGGAGGGTCTTCATCGTCATAACTGGGGTGCTG
Source organism: Cricetulus griseus (assembly GCF_003668045.3). Taxonomy (NCBI): domain Eukaryota; kingdom Metazoa; phylum Chordata; class Mammalia; order Rodentia; family Cricetidae; genus Cricetulus; species Cricetulus griseus. Next base: position 58,064,224 of record NC_048597.1, on the reverse strand, counting down.
CACGCCAGCGCCATCTGCTTGGTTTGGGTTGACCCGGCGCGGCTCCGGAGCCGGGTCCTTGGAATGAGGGTGGGGAAGGGACATCGTGTCCTCTAGACAGCCCTGCGGCCGAAGAGGAACCAGACTGATCTCCTTGTCTCGGCCCCCGGTGGTCTGCACCTGCCACCCTCTGCCTGCTTCCCGCTTCCTCCGTGCGCGCCTCCAGGAACAAGGTCCTTTATTATCGCCAACGGGAGGCCTGGGGTTGATCACGCGGCCTAGTGGCCCCTAGGTGAAACCCTTGGCACTCATCGTTCAATGCCCGCGCAATTTCACAGAAAGGAACTGAGGCCCCAGGAATGGAAGGAACTGGCCCAAGGTCACTTCGTAGTCTAAGGCCGAGCCTAGATCGAAGCCACTCGTCTATCCTGGCCTGGGCTGTAGACACTGCACGGTCGTGACCCATCTCCCGACCTTGCCCTACGTCCACCCCCACCCTTCCTCCCGTGGCCTCCTCTAGGCTCTGTTCTCCGGGTTTTGGCAGCGCATCCTCCGTGCTTGCTGCGCTCGGAAAGGATGCTGAACAGTAGCGAGGCGGCGGACCCAGCCGCTTGAGCGCGAGCGGAGCCGGGCTTACTGGAGAATGGATGGGCCTCGGTGCTGGGCGAGGAGGAGGTCCAGGCAAGGTGGCGGCGTTGCAGATGTAGGCTGGGGTTGGCAGAGCTGCAGGGCTCCTGGCAAGCCCAGGCTCGAAGCCACCCCAGCTCAGCGTCTGGAGGACAGAGAGGCTTTGTCTAGGTAGCCGCCTCAGCCAATGGGAGCGCAGCTTTGGCCGAGCCCCCTTTGGTCCCCGCCCTCTTGCCCTCTGCAAGGAACCGCGGCTCTGGGATTGGCTGTGAGGTCCACAGCGACGTCGGGCGTGGTGGGGAGGAGGAGGCGCCTTCGCGACTCTATGGAACCCTTTGCAAGCTGGAGGGCACCGAGATTGCGTGGGTTCGCGCATCTGGGTGGGGCCCCGACGTCCTTTTCCCTACGCCGGCGGCTGCCCCTTCCAAGAGGAGGCGGCGTAATACTCATCGCATGTTTTTCCAGCCAGTGAGCCAAAGTCAGCCCATAGTCAGCAGGTGCAGGGTCACTTTTGCCCAGAGGATCCCACTTGGAAGAGCTGCAGAGGCTTTTTCTTACCAGGACCCTTTGTGACGCAGCAAATGCCTTTCTTTCGACATCAGATTCATCCTGAAGCACTGGGCATATACAGCCTAGCAGGCCAGGAAGTTGAATGGAGACATAAATATATCGTTCATGATTTGTAAACAACACAAAAGTCAGTGATTCGCCGTCCTGTTCGTGGGGTGCTTACCGTGCAGGTAGGACCGATGGTTAGCTAGGCCTTGTGAGTAGTTATGAACAGAACTATCTCCAACATACCCCCATTGGGTGACTGCAATTAGAGAAGTCCAGAGGGAGACTGGGAAAAGAGGGAGAGGTTTGTTTGTTTTGTTCTGCCACCCCCACCCCGAGAGGAGGACTGAAGCTAAGGCTTCATGAATGACAGATAAGTTTACCACCAAGCTATATCCTCAACCTGATTTTTGTTATTTTGAGATGATGTCCCACTAAGTTACTTGGACTGACCTTGGATTTCATATAGCCTAGGAAGGCCTTGACTGGTCCCCCCTCCCGCTCCCTGCCTCAACTTCCTGAGTAGCTGGGATTGCAGTCCCTATTGGGAGATCGAGTTTTACAGGAAAGGTAGCTTGGAGGAGGTGTTATTCGTACCGGTTAGATGTGAAGTAGATTCGATTTGGTATAGGATAAGGGAGGCACAGAAATTAAGAGTGATCATCTAGCAAATGATTTAGTAAGAACTGGTAAGAAAGAACACAGCTGCTATGGGTGCCTACACAGATGGATTGAAAATTAGCTCCTCTAAAGCCAGGCATGTATAGAGGAGGGGCTCAGGGGCCCCACCTCTCACTGCTGAAATATTTACTGTTGATTCAGGGAGAGGGGAGTCATTGACTAAAATTGTGTATTTGCTGATCAGGCCCCAATAGACAGTTCCAATGCAGTGGTCAGTCAATTAATTGGCCCTGGTTCTATCATGGTTCGAAGAACAAAGTGACAGACAAGGACTAGTATATCTCCCAAGTGCTGGGATTAAAGGCATGGGCCACCATGCCTGGCTTAAAACCTTCTTAATTCACTCAACTATAGGTCTTGGGTGTGCAGGGCACTGCTGTAGGAATCCCCAGTACTCCAAGAGCTTGCAGTTGAATAAGACTCAAAGATGCAGGTAAGATAGAAATAAATCATAGTGAGGTACCAAGAAGGAAAGCAAAAATTGGAAGCAAGGACGGGGACAGAGAAATTGCCGGGCTGGTTTGGGGTGTCGGAGTGAAGGACTGAGTTGAGAGAGCACTCTATCTTATGAAGAGTTTCCAGGCAGAGGGACAAGAGCCGTGACCCTGACACTGCAGTGTGCCAGGAAATGTAGTGACAGCAAGAAGGCCACTGTGACCAAGACACAGTGAACAGAGATGAGGTTAAAAGGACAATGGGGCCAAGATCATGCTGGGTTTTAGGCAGTCTATATAAATTTGGGCTTGGAATTAGATGCAAGAGTGAGCTGGTATGATACATATTTTACAGGACTGAAGCAGCCTGCATGGAGACCTTGGTGGACTCAAAGAGCCTGCTTGGGAAGCTGTTGCAAAAATCCAGGCAAGGAGGGACGAAGGCTTAGATGACAGTGGATCCTAGCTAGCTTGTGAAGGTGATGTCAGTAAGATTTGCCAACAGCTGTGCTGTAGAATGTTCAGGAAATCAGAACACAAGCACACTTGGGACAAGTTAAACTTGGCATACCCAATAAAACTTTCAAAGGGACAGTTGTATACCTAAGGCTGGAGTTTAGGGCAAAGGCTGAGCTAGAAATAAACCTTAGCATGTTGACAGAATGTAGATGATACAGCTATGAAAGCTCACCATATGTTAAGAACAGACTGGGAGTGGAGCCCTGGGATAGCACCAGTAGTTGGTCTTGCCCTTCACAGGCAAGCCGTGTTCTCCCTGGCATTGAATATTCTCTTAGTCTGGCTATTATAGTTATAGTGATTTTGACATCTCTGGTAACATTTTCTCTTGGGGAAGCACAGATGAGTGATAGAGCAAGGGAGGCATATGTTACCTTGTCATTATAAGGTCAACAGTGAGGCACATGAATAATTAATGATAAGTGTTCAGCAGAATCTACCTTCAGCTATGTATCATCAGCAGGTCTTAGGTCTCCAGCTCATAGATGTAACAATAAATCTTTCTGCCAAGGTGCCCGAGCCCCACCGCCACGTGGGTGGTCAAAATAACACACAGAGACTTATATTAGGTACAATTCTGCGACTTATATTAGGTCCTTCTCTGTATGTTTATCTTATTGGTTGTTGAATAAAGTACTGTTGGCCAATGAGGAAGCAAGTTAGGCAGGACTAGGAGTCAAGGAGGATTCTTGGAAATGTAGTAAAAATAAGTCTTGTGATACAGGCAGGAAGTGACATAGCAGGCAGACTCAGAATATAAGCAGGGACAAGCAGGAAATCACTCTCTTGCTCTTTCTGTGGAGCCGCCCTGTGAGCCCGGGAAGACAGGACACTTGCCACCAGCATTCTCAATAAGATAAGTCTTATAAAATATATAGATTAATGATTATGGTTGATACTTAAGACTGAGCTAGCAGATAAGAAATTCTAGTCATTGGCCAGCAGCATCGTACCTAATATAAGACTCTGTGTTATTTTGAGCAACCACGTGGCAGTGGGGCTTGGGCAGCTTGGCAGAAAGATTTATCGTTACACATAGAGGCTGGTTTTCATTCTTTCCTAGGGGTCATCTTCTATCCAGGGTCAAGGGTCAGGCCATCTCTCTGTGCAGCTACAGCTGTGGAGACTGAATCCTATGGGCTGGAGCAAGTGTGAGAAGAGGGGGTTGACAGAATAGACATACTACATTGACTACCATTTGGTAATTCGTTTCTTGGGCAGATTGAGGTGCCAGTGTTAGGTGTGTCTCTGCAAAACTGGGCTGTGCAGCTAAATCCTTGGCTTTATTGACTCCATTGAGATTTGTTGTGAGTTATGTCTGCATTTGGCTAGAAGTATGGTGAGAGTGTGTGTGTGTGTGTGTGTGTGTGTGTGTGTGTGTGTGTACCATCCAATTTCCTGTATAATACTATCAGCTTCCTGTCCAGATTTTCTCTCAAAGGACAAAGGGTTTTACTCTTTTACTTTTTGGTTTTTCAAGGCAGGGTTTCTTTGTGTAACCCTGGCTGTCCTGGAACCCTCTCTGTGACCAGTCTGGCCTCAAACTCACAGAGATCTGCCTCCATCTGTCTCCCAAGTGCTGGGATTAAAGGCATGCACCACCACCGGTACATATTGCCTGCCCCTTTGGCATGACTTCTGGGAAACTCTCATTACCTGTGGCCAGACCAAACAAAACTACTAAATAATTAGAAGGAAAATGTCTTTGTCTTATGTCTTTCTGGTGTCGGATCTTATAACTCAAACTCCATGTAGTGTTCAGGCAAATTAAAAAAAGTGACACGGTAGTGTTAAGATAGAACTTGCAAAATGTTTTTATTGGCTTCAAGCATAGCTCTGCTTGACTTTTAACGGGGCTGGGGGGTGGTGGCTCAGTGATAGAGCATGGGCATAGCATGTGCAGGGCCCTGGGTTCAATATCTAGTACCCCAAACAAAACGAAAGAAAACACAACAAACCATTGGACTGAAGCGAATAATAGAGAAAATGTAAGGAAAGTGAAAACTCTGGGGTGGCCAAATTTAGCAGTAGGCTGCCAGTGTTGGACTTTGGCCTCTGACAGATGTTTGCTGTCTTGGGAACTTCAATGCAGGGTACCTGTAGAGGATTCGGCTTGTCGTCCTCTGTGGGACAGGGCTCTCCTCTCCTGTGCTACAGTGCCAAAGGCCCATCTACACATCCTACCCAGAGCATTGAGTCTTTCCTGCCCAATGTCTGCCTTTAGTATTCCTGCCCCTGCAGATGCCTTTCCTCTTCTGAGAATGACTTACCCTGATGGGGTTAGGGGAGATCTGGAAAGCAGGCGGCTATGGTGTCTTCGAGTAACTCAATTTCAGTGCAACAAGGGTAGCCCCAGTAGCCCAACAAGGATATGTGCATATGGTTACAGAGATGGTTCTTGCTTAGCTGCCCTCTCCTAGTGGCCATGTCACAAGTCATCACCCCTTGAGGCTGATTTGCACTCTTCCTCCTTCTCTCTCTTTCTTTTCTTTTTTTTTGAGACAGGGTTTCTCTGTAGCCTTGGCTGTCCTGGAACTCACTCCATAGACCAGGCTGGCTTCAAACTCACAGACATCTGCCTGCCTCTGCCTCCTGAGTGCTGGGATTAAAGGTGCCTGGGTCTTGATTTGGACTCCTTTGAAATGGGAGGAGAAATGGGTTCATCTTGGGTTTCCCACAGATGCATTGACATAGAAGGGGGTGCTCTTGAGAGGAGACCCAAGTTTTCTTAGCATCTTTATTTTGTGACAACATCCTATGGATTTGGTCTCTCCCAGTCAGACCCTTTTGCCCTTTTACTGTGGTGCTTGAGTTTCAAGGCCAAAGGAGCCCCTAGCCCTTATGAGATCTTCCTTTTTCTGGCACCACCTACTTCCTGTGGCTATTTCTGTTCCCCAACCTAAGGCAGACCCAAGAGAAAACTTCCTGTTCTTTTACAGAGAGTGAAATCCAGCCTGAGGCATAAAGATAGCAACAGCCAAGTGGGAAAAGTCCTCAGGTATACCTCAATACACTGTGTTCCATAGACCCAGACCATCCACAAAGCACTTGCTTCAGATGTAAAGGCCCTGCCTTCAGATGTAAATGTCTACTGCTCTGTGTACTCTGGAGAGACCACATTGTAAATAGGCCTAATTCAAAGGCCTGAGTTGGTATGTGCTTTAAGCTATTTTGACTATAACACTTCACATTTTGCTGACTCTAAGGGAAACTAAGTTGAGAGCAACCCTCTATTTGGAGGCTATATTGAGGCATTCATTCTCTTGTGCAGGCATTGAGCCAAGGGCTGGGGAAGGTTCTTAATTATAGACTGTGCTTGAAGTTACCTAGGAGCTGGCTTCAGTTGTGGTGGGAGAAGGTGGAGATGTGTGTGTTCAGCCAGCTGTTCAGCACACGGCCTCCTGTAAAGATGAGACCATGGTTACTGAAAATGGCCAACAAGATGTGCAAGTCCTCTGGTCTCAGGAGATTTTGTCCTTAGAGAGAAATTAAGTAAATAAGCAGGATAGAGTGGGCATTAAAGAAAGTGGCCCTACAGGGTCATGCTGTGTGTTGCTTGGGAGCTCCTTAAAAAGGAGTAGTGACTTGCATGGTTCTGTGGCTGTAACAGAATACCTGAGAGCCACACTTTTACCGAAAAGAGGTTTAGTTTGAGAAGTCCAATGCACAGGGCTTGTGCTCAGCTTCCATTGAGGGCCCCATGCTGTTCAAAGCACAACTGGGGTGGAGTGGGGGGTGGAGTGGGGGTGGAGTGGGGGTGGAGTGGGGGGTGGAGTTGGGGGTGGAGTGGGGGGTGGAGTGGGGTGGGGGCTGGTTTGTATGTGGCAGAATGTAGCAGAAGGATTGGTTGCTTCATAACAACCTGCTTTTACAGTAACTCATCCATCCCCGGGAGAGTTACATCTCTCTGAGGACCAGCACTAATGTCCCTAATTACTAAACCACTTTTTTTGTTGTTGTTGTATAAAGACAGGAAGAGCTGCTCGTGAAGCCCAGGCTCCTGTTCAAATGTGTGTTCCTCCTGCCTCAGCTCGTAAGTGTTGAGATGTAGGTACCACCATGCCTGGCTCCCAATCACCTTTGTTTGTTTCAGTTTTGGTCTTATTTTCTTATACCCACTCATAAGCTCGAGTGGCCTTGCGTTTTCTCTGTTGCTGAAGTTGGTCCTCCTTCCACTGTGCCCACTTCCTAGTTACCCCATGTGTCACTGCCTCGACGACGACAGTCAGATACTAATCTGATTGACTTGGGGGATAGCTCAGTAGAAGAATATTGCTAACTGTGTGAAGACATAGATTCCATCGCTAGCCTCCTCCCCCTACATTTCAACAGGTGTTTTCTAGGGGACAACCATATTCAAATCACCACAGGTAATGAATAGCAGCCACTCCAAAGGCTGAAGGGACAGAAGATCCCTCCCAGCCTCAGCCATCCATTAAGAGGGAGAGCAATGGCCAAGGGCTCTGAGACTGGAGGGAACCGCTTCACCAGACATGCCGGAGACACTGTCGGGAAGCCAGCAAATTAGGCAGTGTTGAACGGGAGGTAGAGGCCCGCACAGCAGGCATAGGTAGACAAGGAAGGAAGCATGGCTTCCCTCTGGCTGTTAGAGGGAAGAACTTTCTAGCCAAAGTTCTCAGAATGGGAGTGGCTTGTAGAAAGAGAAGGGACTGTTAAGGTGGAAGCTTCACCCCGGCCCCTGGCATCCATATCCAAAGAGTCTGGAATGTTATGGTGGAGGTTCTACCCAAGCCTCCTTCTCCATCTCCCTCCAAAGCCTGCTGCATCTCAGAAAGCCCTGCCAAATGATGGCCCCTTCCCCAGATACTCAAGACCACTCCCACAGGGTATTTAAACTATCCCCCAGAGAACAGACTCATGTTTTTTCCAGTCTCCCTTTCTGTTTCGTCTCGGGGGGGTGGGGTGGGGGCCCTGAAAGGCCATCCGGGACCACTGTATCCATTAAACGTGGGCTTTTTCTAATTCGGTTTGATTTGGTCTGATTTGGATTGCTGCATTGGCAGAGAGGCTTATCCGGGTGTAGAAACTTTTCAGAGACCACCACCAAGTTCAAGAACATTACACAAGTTACACAAGTCAAAGGGGCTCTGCTAGGATGATAGGCATGTACTATCCTGCCTGGATTGTGTGTGTGTTTTATTGTGAAGAGTCTTGCTCTTCTCATTTTGTAGCTCCTACCTCTATGCTCTAGGCCCTGGAGTCTAGAGCATAGACTACTTACTCAGTCTCAGAGCCTCAGGCTTGCTGGGGTGAGAGAGGAATAGAGTACTGAGCCAAGTGGGGCTGCAAAAGCCACCTGCAGAGGATGGGGACACACTGTGAGTGAAGGCCAGTGTCCTCATCACCACAGATGGATGTTTCAGAAACTTGGACAAGGGAATAGGGCTTGCTGAGATAGACCCACCCTGGCTGGGTGGCTCAGTGGTTAATAGTACTTCCAGAGGACTCCCCAACAAGTGTGTCAGACCTGTGGCCTGCAGGTCACATACAGCTGAGGACAGCTGCAAATGTGGGCCAATATAAAATTAAAAACTTACTTAAAATATATTTTTTATACTCTTAAGACTCTCTGGGTGGTGGTGGCGCATACCTTTAATCCGAGAACTCAGAGGACAGTGACAGGCTGATCTCTGTGTGTTCAAGGCCAGCTTGATCTGCAAACTGAGTTCCAGGATAGCCAGGGAAACCCTGCCTCAAACAACAACAACAAAACTCAATTGCACAGTTCTTGATCATGAACTTTACAGATGTCATTTTGTTATGTCACAAGGTTAGATATCCCTTCCCCTGTTATGTCCCCAAGTCAGTTTCCTCCAGTAGTTACTGTATAGCCTGCCTGGAAGATCATTGGTCTAGTTGAGTGTTGTCTGTCACCCATAGGTGACCACTCATCCATGGCTGTCCTGTGAACTGTTGGTACACCCTGGCTCCTGATTTTCCATCTCATGAGACTTTAGATTGAGCAGGGCTTTGTCAGTTAATTTCAACAGCCTGAAGGAAGAGGCCATTCCTGACTAAACTTCTGAGTGCAAGAGGCTGAGCATGCGTTTTGTGTTTCAGAGCCACAAAGTGGATCATCCTACAACCTGCTGACATGATGCTGGCTGCCCGTCTCTCCAGACCCCTGTCACAACTCCCAGGAAAAACTCTAAGTGTCTGTAGTAGAGAGAATGGGGCAAGGTAAGCAAGTAAAAGAAGAGGTGGACTTGAGGACCAGGCTTGTCACAGGTGGGTCCTGACTGTCCTCAGTACCTGCCAGCCCCCAGGGAAGGGGGCTCCGAGTGCTTGGAAGTCATGCCTTCCCAGGGCTCACAGGGCAAAGAGGAACAGCTTCCTGTACTATAAACTGCTGTGTATGTGCTGGGGGTGTAGCTCAGGGGTAGAGCACTCACCTGGTATATACATGATCCCCATTGGCTGCATAAATAAAAAAAAATAAACCCTTCATTTGAAATATTTTTAGAATTATAGAAAAATTGAAAAAACAAAAGAATGTTACAACATCAGAAATTCCGTGTCCAATGGCTTTACCAGGCAGTTGCCTGGGAATCTGGCAGGAACCATGCCACTGTTTGCACGGGTACAAATTACCCTTCTTAGACGGCTCTGCTTCTGTTGAGTCTGCTCTCATGACTCTGAATGGTTTCTGCTTTGTTGCACATAAGTACAACCCTTGACCAAAGGAGAATTCACCTTTGTCTCTGACATAAGTCCTGCACATTTAGTAAGAGCTGTGTTCCCTCCACAGACCATGCTGCTGCCAGGGAAAATTGCTTTAACCCAGGCTTCTAGACATTCCTGTCTCTTAGATGCCCTATTCCCAGCAGGCCAGAACCCAGTGACTTCGGTCCTGTGGCTCCTCCCTCCTGTCCACTTTCCCTATAGAATCTACAAATGAAGGGTCTCCAAGCTGTACTAGCGCCTTGCTGAGGGATGTAGTGAAACTGCCCCGTCATTCGCCCACCTCTATCCTTTAAAGCAAGTGATTCATAAAAATGGAAAAACCTCGGCCTGGAGAGATGGCTCAGTGATTTAGAGGACTATCTGCTCTTCCAAAGGACCCAGATGCTCCCAGGGAGCATCCACATGGCAGCTCATGATAGTCCAACTCCAGCTGGGGGAATCTTGCACCCTCTTCTGGCCTCTGCAGTCACTGCACACACATGGTGCACATGCTATTTGTAGGCAAAACATTCACTCACATAAAAATAAAAATAGAAAACCTGTCTCCAAAATGGTATTTAGAGATTTCTGAAATTTTCTTGTATCAAAACAAAGAAATTAAAATATTTCTACCAAAGACTTGTCTTTAGCGGGGCGTTGGTGGCGCACGCCTTTAATCCCAGCACTCAGGAGGCAGAGGCAGGCAGATCTCTGTGAGTTCGAGGCCAGCCTGGTCTCCAGAGCGAGTGCCAGGATAGGCTCCAAAGCTACACTGAGAAACCCTGTCTCGAAAAACCAAAAAAAAAAAAAAAATGTCTTTAAAGGGAAGTGGGGCATTAGTTGCACTTCTTGTTCATTTGAGGAGGAAAAAACACTACTACAGCGACGTTCTTGACTATGTGTGTAATGAATTACCTGGTATTTCAAATGGCACAGTGTGTGTGTGTGTGTGTCTGTGTGTGTGTGTGTGTGTGGTGTGTGTGTGTGTGTGTCTGTGTGTGTGTGGGGGGGGGCAGCAGAGCTGAATCAGAATGAATTACTTCCAGAGGACTCCACAACAAGTGTGTCAGACCTGTGGCCTGCAGGTCACATACAGCTGAGTGTCCCCAAGGTGGGGTATCAGTAGAGGCCCAGAGGGAGGGCAGATGCAAAGGAAGGCTGGCACAGGGGTGACCTGTGCTAAGGTCGCAGGAGAATCATTGGCCTGAATTCATTCAGTCGCCAAGAGCTTCATGCTCCAGTCATCCCCAAGGGTGAATCCTGCTGATCCCTGGCAGCCTTGATGCAGGACCTTCCAGCCTTGACGAATTTGAATGTATCCATTGATGGGAAGTCATTACTTCTCACGGCACGCCTTGTGACTTTGGACAGCTCTATGTACAGTCCTTCTTTATGGTGAGTGGAAACACTTTCTCCTGTAAATGCCCCCCTTTGTTCCTGGGTCCACCCCTGTATTCACACTGTCACACCTCTCTTGGGACACTATGCCATCCAGTACCCATCTGCTTGTCCCCTTTTATTCCATCTATATGGTCCCTCCTGAGTGGGTCTCTCCTTGGCCTGCGTTCCTCTCTTTAAGTGTGATGCACAGCCACCACTGGTCACAGGCCTCCCTCAGCAGGGGTCTCATGGGTGAAAATTTCCCAAGGGGTGGCTGGTTATGGCCCCTGCCATGACACTTGACAATCTATTCCTCATAGTGGCCCCAATAGCCTTTGGTTTTAGGAGTCTCTAGCTGTGCCTGAAGACACTGGTGCCACTGGTAGATGGCTTGCTGATGTGCTCCACCCAGGACACTGGCACCTATACCCTACACTAGTGACCTGCCCAGGCAGGTAGGAAGCATAACAACCCATAGCTTCGATCCAACAGTGGAGCCGGGGGTGCTGGCATTTTCACCTGGTTCTTTTAAATCCACCCTAGGTTTACATACTCACTTTTGGCAGCTGTGTGACCCTGGATATTCCTGACTGAATTTTTCCCCAGAGGTCATTGTGAGACTGTACTTGGGTCACCCTGCCTTCTAAACCTAATCTCACTAGATTCAACTCATTACACTGACTTGTGGTTCCCTTGGTGGAAAGCTGAGTTACTGATCACAAACGCTGGTTCATGATGGGAGCAATAGCACAGTTAGGAGCACTGACCAGTAAGAAAGGGAAAGAGCCAGAGTGGATACCTTGGCTATTCTGAAAGGTCTCTTCTGTGTGGCCTGGGGTTTCTGGATACAAGTGTTCAAATGAGCAGTGGTGTCTACCACAGGCCCTTGGCATAGAGTGGCTGTGTTTCCTTCGGCCACACCCTGGGGATTCTGCTTTAACTGGTCATGAACAAGGGCTTCTCCACAGTGAGAAGCAGTCCTAGGCCAGGGATGCCACCTGGGTGTAGGAAGCCTGGAAGGACCGAGAGAATTGAAATCTGACCAGATGAGGCATGGCTGGCACTGGTGAGAGGAGGTGGCTGAGAGCCAGGCAGAACCTAGCAGGACACTTATGCTAGCTGGGGCTGTTTCGTGCTGGTCAGAGGCTGAATCACCACTCTGTAGGGCTCTGCCTTTCAGGGTTGGGCGCAGAGGGTCTGGGGCTGTGAGTTCCCTGGAAATGTAAAAATGTGCCCCCAACAGTTGGGTATGAGTGGTAGAGCCCAGTGGCTTTCACATCTGGATATGTTTGAGAATGGGAAGATGGGTCACAGACAAATCTGGCAGCAAATCTCTGACATAAGACTTTACCTCACTTGTGACTTCTTTTGTTAATTTTAAAAATGTCATATATAGGCCAGTGATGTGGCTCCATGGGTAAAAGTACTTGCCATGCTAGCCTGATGATCTCAGTTTGATCCCTGGGACCCATGTAAAGGTAGGAGAGGATTGACTGTATACACACACACACACACACACACACACACACACACACACACACACAATTAATGAATAAAATAAAATATAAAATGTCACACAATTCAGTCCTCCTACAAGCACCTTTCTGGTTCTTTTGTTTGTTTTCATAGAGACACCAGGGGGGTCACGGGCACACACTGCTTCTCTTTGGGTGACATCATTTGACCTAGTTTTGGTTAGGCTGACCCTGCTGTTCTCACTTGAAACCATCTGTACATTAGAACTTACCGCAATAAAGCACAGATCATCACCCAAGCAGATTTTCCCAGTGGACCTTGTTTCTATCTAGTCAACCTTAAGAATGGTGGCTAATACACCTTTTCTATGTTTAGAGACCAGGGACCGAACCTAGGGCCTGAAGCATCTTGGACAAGCAAGCTACCACTGGGTAATACATTTTAATGCTTCAGTTTAAATAGGTAATATATGGGTAAAGTACCAAAATCAAATGGCAGAAAATAGTCACTCATCTGCCCTGGCCTCCTCCTCTTACCATGCTGGTTCAATAGTTACTTAGAAGGGGAGCTTCCACTTCCGAAAAGATGGGAGTGCATGTGCTGTTTCTTTTCTATCCCTATTCCCCTACTAGGCACAGTGACAATTTCTGGATATTCTGTAAAGCAAGATTAGACCGCTCAGGTGGTCAGAAGGCAGATGAGGCCCAAGGAATGACAGTCTTGAAGTTTTTTTTGTTTCATGTACCCCAGACTTGGAGCTGATGAAGCTGGCAGTCTTGGAAACACCAGTGAGCCAGACACAGACCATCCCAACCAAAGTCACTTTCCCCAACTGCAGGACCAGCCTAGCAAGACAAAAAGCCCTTGGCCTGTGATTGTTCTACCCTGTGGTCTCAGCCTAGACACAGCAGACAGCAGAGTCTAGACTTCATCCCAACAGGCAGGCTGTGTCAGGGAGGTGGGGATCCTAGTGAGTCAGAGAAAGCTGTGTAGAGACCAAAACTGTCATTCTCTGGTACCCCTGTCTTTTTTGGAGGAAGGAAAAGTGTCCCAGGAGGCTGCTGGGAGACTTTATCCATCCCCATCAGTAATGAGGCCATACATACCTGTATGTATGCAAAGCAGTAATGAGACCAGCAACCTCTCCCAGCCAGGGAAGTAGCAGGGAGGCCTGGGACTGGGCTGAGCTTCCCATGACTTTATGAAGTCATGGAAGTATTTATGAAGCTAATATTATATTTATCTCCAAACCAGACAAAGACAGTACCATGAAAAGTGGGAGGGGGAACTGGGAACATATATATATATATATATATATATATATATATATATATATATATTTGAGACAGGGTTTCTCTGTGTAGTCCTGACTGTTCTGGAACTTTCTCTGTAGACCTAGCTGGCCTCAAACTCAGAGATTTACCTGTCTCTGCCTCCCAAGTGCTGGGATTAAAGGCGTATGCAACCACCACCCGGCCAGACCAATATTCTTTGTGAATACTCTTACATTATTAGCAGGTAGAATTCAACAATATCTTTTTTAATTGTAAAACATGAAAAGATGTATTTGTTCCAGGGATATAAGAATAGTTGTTTGTTTACTTATTTGCTTTGCATGCATGCTGGTGTAGGTGAGTGTATGTGAGTTCACAAGAGCCCAAATTAAAGGGTGTCCAAGAGGAAAGACTCACGGACAACTCCCGTCCTTCTGTGGGGTGAATGGGAGCAGCAATCCGATCTCTGACCAGCACACAAGAGAGTGAGCACCTGCCCTCCTCTTTCTTTTAAAGGAGTTATGTCAGCAGACAAGAAACTCCGCGTCTATCCAGCCAGATAGCCCAAGGTCATGAGTAGGATGAATGCCCACTCTGTGTGTGTGTGTGTGTGTGTGTGTGTGTGTGTGTGTGTGTGTGTGTGTAAGAGAGAGAGAGAGAGAGAGAGGCACTGGCGTGCGTGCGTACATATGTACATATATGTTGTGAGTATAGGTGGCTGTGTGGGGGTTTGGAGCCCAGAGGGCAACCTCAGATGTCATTCATCAAGTTTTGTCCATGTCGTAGTATAGAAGTTATTCTAAAATTTACGTGGAAAGACAAAAAGAAATCAAATAATAATTTCTTTTTCAAAAAGAGAAATAAGGTGAGGGTACATGGGTCAGCGAAACAGATAAGAGCATCCAGAACTAGGCCACACAATATGCTTGACCCGGGTTTTGGCAACAGTGATTCAGAAGATAGCATTTCAAACAGTGCTGCTGGGACTCACAAGCAAAACCAAATCCTCTGACCTATGCTGTCTCACACCAGCATAGACTCAGCAAGAACCATGAGCTTAAACGGAAAACTTTTAGGAAAAAAAATAGGAGGTTAAGTTTAGGTAAAGAGTCACATGTGCCCCATAAGAGGAGAAATGGGTTGATTAGACACCATCAAAATGGAACACATTCCCCTGCAGTAGCCCTGTTAAGAGGAAAACAGGGGGCAGGGGGCAGGCATAGTAGTGCACACTTTTTTTCCCCCTTGGGTTTTTCCAGACAGGGTTTCTCTGTGGCTTTGGAGGCTGTCCTGGAACTAGCTCTTGTAGACCAGGCTGGTCTCGAACTCACAGAGATCTGCCTGCCTCTGCCTCCCTAGTGCTGGGATTAAAGGCATGTGCCACCACCGCCTGGCTGATAGTGCACACTTTTAATTCCCAATTTGGAGGCAGAAGCAGGCAGATCTCTGTGAGTTTAAGGCCAGCCTTATTTACATAGCAAGTTCCCAGCCCTTAAGGCTACATAGGGAGACTCTGTCTCAAAACAGACACTGAAAAGAGGCTATTATAGAGCAGGAGAAAAGATTTTTATGCCGCAAAGGCACCTAGAGCATCTAAAGGACATTCAAAGTTCAACAGTGAAGGAAGAATGAGTCCACCTAGGATATGGCCAAACACAGGATGACCTTGCCATCCAAGCTATGGCCTGAATGCTTGTGTCCCCCAAATGCTGAATCCTACTCCCCGTACTGCTGGTGTATTGTTCTCTAGAGGAATATAGGGGGATGACTTACAAAAGGGGTGAATTAGTTTGGCTTACACAGTAGAGCTGGCTAGTCTCAACAATGCCTGTGAACACATTGGAGAGCCTGAGACCCCAGTAACTGCTCAGACCATAAAGCCGATGCCTCAGCAGTCTCAAACCAGTGCCGGAGGCCTGGGAGATCCCCTTGTCATCACTGGTTTTCAGTCTACATCAGGAGGCAGAAGAAGCTGGAATTGGATAGGAGCAGTAGAGCACACACACACCTCAGGAAGAAGCAAGCACCCTCAGACTTCTGTGCATATGAACCCTCCATTAGAAGTTGCAGCTGCCCCTGAGGTAGCTCTCCCAGCCCCAGTGAATCCTCTTTGGAAGCCCTCAAAGACAGAGCTTGAGTCTTCTAGGTTGTTTCCAAATCCTGTCCAGTTGACAGTTAAAAGCGACCATGCCAGCTGGTGTGAGAAGGTTGGACCTTAGGAGATGTTAGGTCATAGAAGCAAAATCTTCGCCAGTGGGTTAATGTCTTGGCAACAGAGGTCTAAGACAACCCTTGCCCCTGCCTTCCCCTTCTGCCAAGTAAAGTAGAGGTAAAAATCTAGGAAGAGGGCTCTCATATCTACTGACACCTTGAGTTTGAACTTCCCAGCTTTCAAAACTGTTAAGTTTTCACCCTTCATAAACCACTGTCTAGTTTGTAAGTCATCCATACTATGGTATTTTATTAGCCGTCTGACCTGAGACAGGTGGTGGATACACATAGAAGAGACAGGCGACATCATCAGCTATTAGAGAAATGCAAATTAAAAACACAGTGAGATAATCATGTATAGTTTTAGACACGGCTGAAATAAAAAACAGTGGCCTGTAATCCCAGAACTTGGTATCCTGAGGAGGATGTGGCCAGTTTGAGTCAGTCTAGTCTACTAGTTCCATACGAGCCTGGCCTACATGAGACCCTGTCTCAAAAACCAACCATAACAAATAAAAATTTAACAATAGTGACATCATCAAATTCTGAGAAGTATGTGGAGACACTGGTCCTCATACATTTCTGCTTCCACTGCTCCTGAGCTGTAAACAGCTCCCCAGTCTCCAAAAATAAAGTACACACCTACCATATGACCCAATGGTTACACTCTCAGGAGTGTATCCAAGAGAAACATGTTTATACAAAATCCTGCCCAGGAATCTTCATAGCAGCCTTATTCATAATAAATCCAAAGTGGAAGCAATCCAGATGACCTTCAGAAAGTAAATAGTTATACAGTTGCCCAAGTTAGAGAGGGTGACTTAGACACAAAAGGGAAAACTTGCTTCCAAAGATCTGGATGAGTTTCGAGAGAGCAACACTGAGTATAGCAAGCCAGACCCAGAGGCTGTGTACTATATGGTCCGTTTTATAATGTTCCCTTTGTTGATACCATTTTGTGTTTTTGAGGCAGAGTTGTACTTTGTGGTACAGGCTGGTCTGGAACTCCCAGAAGTCTTCTTGCATCAGCCCCCTATATGTTGGGATTACAGATTAAGCCACCATGCCTGGTTTAACGTTGTTGAAATGATAGTTGTAGGGATAGAGAACAGATTGAAGAGGGTGGGGTGGGGTGGGTGTGGCTCTGGAAAGGGTAAAGAGATGCAAGACGTGATGGATATGTTCCACATTGCTGCTGTATCTCTGTCAGTATCCTGGCTTGTGATATTGCAGTTGTACAATGCTACCATTAATGGGCATTGGGCAAGGGGTACCCAACATCTCTCTGCTTGCTTGCTTGCTTTTCTTTCCTTTTCTCTTGCCTCTCCCCATCCCTCTCTTTCCCTAGTACTGGGGATTAAATCTAGTGTTTTGCATGTGACCACTGAACTGTATCCACAGCCCTATTTTTATTTTTTATGATAGGCAGGGTCTCACCAAGTTGCCCAGGATGGCCTTGAACTTGTGATCCTCCTGCTTCATGTTCCAAAGTAGCTGTGATTACAAGCCTGCCTCCACCAAGCCCAGCTCTACGCATTGTCTCTAAACAGTGTGTATGTCTGTAATTATCTCCGAATAAAAAGTTTAAAAACAAGATCAGGAAAACAGCATTGAACTTACGGAGAGTTGAAACACTGAAAGGCGGCTTTACTTTTAGTGTGTGTGTGTGTGTGTGTGTGTGTGTGTGTGTGTGTGTGTACATGTGGAGGTCAGAGGGAAGCCTGCAGCTATCAGTCCTCTCTCCTAGTATCATTTGGCTCTGATGATGAATCTCAGGCTGTCAGGGTTGGCAGCAATGACCTTTAACCACTAAGCCACCTCACCAGCCTGCAGAAGGCTTTAAAAGAACTGTTCTCCGAAAGCATATGCACACTTTTGATTACACTTCGATCATGGAGCACTCGCCATCTGTGTCGCCCTGGAAAACAGAAAATGAATATTACTGGAGCAGGCCAAGGGCCAGCCAAGTTTGGGCATGGCCTCCTAAGAAAAGAAGCCTTTGGGCTGGCTTTCTTCTCAGGAAGGCGTCTCCTGTCTAGTAGCTGAGATGGCTGCTGCAAAGGCTACTGCACTGCCTGCCTGCCTGGCTCCTGGTGGGGAGGGGCTCTCTAAGCAGTAAAAGAGCTGACCGAGAGCCCAGGCTGAGGAGAAAAGCAATGCTACCTTAGCCTACATGGTGGTTGCATCTGTTCCAAGGTGTTTCTGCCCATGAGTGGGGTCTAGAGAGGGACTTGTACCTTGAATCCATGGCTTGCTGTTTTCTTACAGACACACACTGTTTTACCCAGCATCCTTCACCGCATCCATCCAGCGGACTTATGCCAGTGAGGCAAATGAGGTGAGTGGCAGCCAGGTCCCTAGGAGCCATTAGGTTGGGGAGGGCCCTTTTGGGACTCTGGGTCAAGAGCTGCCTTCTGAATGGGCCTGAACAGAGTGAGTGGTCAGGACACTCGGAGCCACATTTTCACTTAACCCTTCTTTGAGGCCCTCCATCAGCAGGTAGTCCCTGTCCCCATGCATATGGCAACAGTAATGATGCACTCCACCCATCCCAGTCAGGGAGCTTGTGGGAGGCCTGCCAGGAAGCAAAGAGCTGTGGTTCAGAGTGAGGCTCTGGGGTCTCTCAGCCCTGTCTGTGTTCCAGTCCTACCATTAACTGCTTTGGGCATTTTGAAAGTGACTCTGTTTCCTCACTGGTGACATGAAATAATCACACTTACTCTACGGTAGCAGCCGTTCTCCACGTATGAGTCATGACCCCTTGGGGGAGATTGGGGTTGTACCACCCTTCCACAGGGGTTGCCTAAGACCATTGGAAACACAGACATTTATAACAGTAGCAAAATTACATTATGAAGTAGTAACAAAAATAATTTTATGGTTGTGGGTCACCACAATATGAGGAATGGTATTAAAGGATGACAGCATTGGGAAGGTTGAGAACCATAGGTCTATGGGGTTATGGTTGGGGTTGCAGGAGTGTATGAACAGAGTACATACCAAGTACTCTGCACTCAGGAAGCACTGGAAAATCCTGGCTTTGATGAAGATGGCAAGGGCAGTGAGCATCTTGATGACTGTAGATGAAGACACAGAGAAAGCAGGAGTCATTTCCCAGGCAGTACTGTTGCTGGCTGAGTCTAGGCTGGAATTTGGTCTCCTGATTCTAAGTCCCAGTCCCAGGATACCATGGTGCCTGTTGTTCTCCAGACAGTGAGAGCCAGCTAGGAGGATGGGAGTTGGCCACCCAGCATGCATTAATATTACTGTGTAGAGGGCTGGTGAGGGCTGGTTATTCTGCCTCAGGATCCTGGGTTCCTAACATGGTTCTAACCCTCTAAAACAGGCTAGCGGCAAAGCTGTCCTGGTCACAGGCTGTGACTCTGGATTTGGGTTCTCTTTGGCTAAACATCTACACTCAAAAGGTTTCCTTGTATTT
Source organism: Cricetulus griseus (assembly GCF_003668045.3). NCBI lineage: Eukaryota > Metazoa > Chordata > Mammalia > Rodentia > Cricetidae > Cricetulus > Cricetulus griseus. Next base: position 58,044,965 of record NC_048597.1, on the reverse strand, counting down.
GCTGGATGCTTAATGAAGGTAAGACTGGGCCATTTTCTTTACCATTGCGCAAGTTGTGTGTGTGTGTGTGTGTGTGTGTGTGTGTGTGTGTGTGTGTGTGTGTACTCACATGCACACACTTTTCTAATATGTGTTGCTAAAACAGCCTACACCTTTCCCACTTTAGTCTCATTTGTTATGCATAGCTTTTTGCATGAGCGCATGCATGCATACATGCATCCATCTATGCATCTATCTATGCATCCATCCATCCATCCATCCATCCACCCACCAATCCTTATGTCCACCCATCCATGGCTCTGCCATTTATTCACTGGTCAAATAGGGCTAACACTTTGCTAGATGCTGAGGAATAAGACTGATCCCAGATCCAGTATCTTAGTTAGGGTTACTATTACTGTGATAAATACCGTGACCAAAAGCAATCTGAGAGTAAAGTGTTTATTTTGCCATATCACATTTCTTTGTAGAAGGCAGTGAGGGCAGGAACTCAAACAGGGCAAGTGCCTGGAGGCAGAAGCTGATGCAGAGGCCATGGAGGGGAGCTGCTTACTGGCTTGCTCCTCATGACTTGCTCGGCCTGCTTTCTTATAGAACCCAGGACCATCAGCCCAGAGTCTGGGCCTTCACACATCTATCACTAATTAAGAAAATGGCCTATAGGTGTGCTTGATCTTTTGGAGGCATTTTCTCCGTTGGCATTCCCTCCTCTCAGGTGACTCTAGCTTGGGTCAAAATGACATAAAACTAGCCGGCACACCCAGAGAGCTCTCCATCCGGTGGTGAGAGGACACCGTGCACAGACACAGCTGAACAGCTAGAATGAAAGCATTCTCAAGTCTTTCCAGAATGTTCCGGGAGGCAGGGAGCGCTGTAGAGAGCAAAGTGATTGCCTCTGACTTGACAGGGGAGGTGACATTGTTCAGGGCTGTCATAGATGAAAACTGAGAGAGATGACTGACAGACAGAAGGGGCATCCCAAGCACAGACTTGAAAGTGTAGAGCTAATGACTTTAGGACATCAAATAGCATTTAGGGTCCATGAAGGGAACTATTAGGACCTGAGACTGCAGATGTAACTAGGGGACTGTCCCGAAGTTCAGAGAGTTATGCAACCTCCACAGGTTGTTTTTAGGACATTTTCCTGGCTCCATGTCTTCCCTTTGGTTCTTTTCAGTTATACACCAACATGCCACCTCCCCCCACACACACCCCCACACCCCCACACCCCTCATGCCCCCCACACCTACACCCCACCCCCACACTCCCATATACCCACACCCCCCACACACCCCCACACCCCCACACCCCCACACCCCTGCAGTCACTAATCTCCATCCCCCTAGACTTGTCTTCTCTGGATGTTTCTCACATTGGACTCAAAGTTACTGGGTCTTTTTACTATGTGTCTTTCACATAGCACAATGTTTTGTTTGTTTTTAGACAGACCCTCACTGTGCAGCTCTGGCTGCCCAAGAACCCACAGAGATCCATTTGTCTCTGCCTTCCAAGTGCTGGGATTAAAGGCACACCCCACCACACCTGGCCTTAGCATGATTTTGAGAGCCATCTATATTGTAGCATGGGCCATGGTTCAATTTTTCTGCAAAATATTACTTGATTTTATGGATATACTACAGTGCTTTGTTCACTTGTACCCTAGATAAATTACATAAAAACTTTCAAGATTTATTTTTTATGTGTATGGATGTTTTGCCTGCATATATGCCAGAAGAGGGTGTCAGATCCCCTGGAACTGGAGTTATAGATGGTTGTGAACCACTATGTGGGAGCTGGGAACTAAACCCAAGTCCTCTGCAAGAGCAGCAAGTACTCTTAACTGCCGAGCCATCTTTCTAGTCCCGAACTTCATTTTTAAAAACTTGCATAAGAATAAAAATAAACACTCATTCAGGATAGTTATAAAAGTTGGCTTGACTTTTGGCTATTTTGAATAGTGTTACTGTGAACATTCACATACATGTGTCAGTGTAAGCCTCAGAGGATTAGAGCCAGTCCCTACCTGGGCCGGGTCCTAAGTCCAGAGCCTGCCTAGGTTGGATGAACAGAGATGACTGCAGTCCTATCTCCCCCAGGACAAAGGTGATGCTGGGGTCAAGGAGCTGGACAGCTTAAAGAGTGACCGACTGAGAACCATCCAGCTCAATGTCTGCAATGATGAAGAGATAGAGAAAGCGGTGGAGACTGTCCGCTCCAGTCTGGAGGACCCTGAGAAGGGTAAGGGTGCCTTGAGACTGCGAGTGCCGTGAGACTTGGGTTGGTATGTGGCGCTACTGTAGGGATCCTGCCCAACACTGCCCTTCATTTGCTGGCCTCCTGGGAAAAGGCTCCTCTCTTTATTGTTTATAAACTCTTCCTCCTGCTCAGTTTAAGGGAGTGGCTTAAATTAAACATACCGGTGCAATAGGGCAGAAAAATGGCTAGAGGCGAGTTTGAAATCTGTGGAGTGACAGATTGACATACTAGTTCAGGCCATTTCATCCAATGCTCTTTGAATGCCCACCCTGGGCCAGGCACTGGGCTGAGTGGTGGAGACACAAAGATAACCAATGCTTACAGTTCAGTGAGTGGATTGATTTCACTATCAGGGAGCAGGGCGTGGACAGAGGCAGCAGCAAGGAAAGGGACTGAGCCCAGTGCCGGGGGTAGGGTAGGGATGGATAGTGTGGTGGAGAGCCAGGAGGGTTATGCCAGAAGCAGGGCAGAGCATGAGCAATGATGGGCTGTAGCCCATGGTGGGCTAGGATGTGATGAACAGTCCCGTCATCGTAAGGTTGATACTGGAGGTGGCAGCAAATGAGGTAGGGGACTGGCAGCTTTGCGAAGGGACTGTCTTGAGGTCATGACCTGGCTGGATGTGTGAAGCTCCCTCTGAAGCCTGCATTGGAGTGGGGAAAGGTGGGTTAAAGGGGAGTATGGACGGCACAGCCCTAAACATGGTGGTAGGTGGAGCTCCCTAGTCAAACTGAAAGAACAAAGCTAGCAGACAATTTGGATATGGGAATGAAGAGGCGAGAGGTGTCTGTCCTACATAGCTGGTGTCCTCAACTTCAAGAGCAAGATGAAAGGTGAGAAGGCATGGAGGTGCTCATGGAACACTCTGAGGCTGTGTCCAGAGACTGCAGATGTAGATACAAGCAGTTGGGGCCCAGGGAGGAGGGAGACAGATGTCACAGTGGTCTGTCTCCAGCTTGGGAGGTACCATTCAAGTGGACTCAGAAGCATGGAGCTGGGCCATACAGCAGGCCCTGCGGAAAAGCCAATCTGTGCTGTTGATCGTAGAGGCCCTTGGCAGGCCAGGGGGAAAAAGGGGGGGCTGCCTCAGTTAGCTCCCTGCTGCACAGTTGCTGGGTGGGGTCCAGTGAAGGCGCCGGGTGACCTGCACCTGTGCTGTGTAGCTGACCCAAATCGCCAGGCTGAAAAAACGCTGCCATGTCCGAGAAGAGCTCTGCCATGTGGCTAACTATGGGAGCGACTGTTTGTTCCTTAGGGAGACTGTTACGGGGGGTCACCTCAGCAGCTCAATGCTGCCACCCTACCTCCTAGAGGCCATTCTGGGGCGCTCTCCAGGAGCCGCCTGTGTGTTACAGACCCACTGAACATCTGTTTAATAATTAACAGCGATAGTTGGTGCCCCTGGCCCATTAAGAAAAGGCAGGCCGGGTAACAGAGGGATGATCCCCAGCCACATAGCCTGTCACCCTTTGTCCCCGCAGCCTCCCTGGGCAGCGGGGGCGTTGCCTTCACAGACTAGGAAGTGGGAAGGCAACAGCACCAGGCAGCCTGGAATCACAGCTTGTGGGACTTGTGACTTGGCAGAATGGAGCACAGCTGATATCCGCAGCTACTGCTCTGCCATTCACAGAAACCATACTGCAGTTTAGGAATTTTCCGGTTCGAAACCAGAAAATAAAACTGTCAGATAGCATTTGCATGCCGGCTTCCCCCACTCTTTCCCATCCTCTCAATCTACCTCTTTCTGCCAGGGGTGTCCCTGTCTGCACCCCCACCCCCACTTTTGCCCCCCTTCATTCTAGCCCTGGTTGTCCTTTTCCTGGTAAATCAGGAACATCTCCCACTAAGCGATGCTGGCTTTGACCTCCAGGTGGCGCCCTCCCACAGCATCCTAGCAGTCATGTTTAACATCCCACCCTGATTGGATAAGGGCAGGTGTACTCCCATTTTGGGCCCTCTTGGGCACATTTTGATGCTAGTTTTCACTCTGGCTCTATGAGACAGTCACTATCAAAGTCTGAGAGGCCACCTCAGGTGCTGAGGTGAAGGAGACTCTCTGCTTAGAGAGTCCAGCCATCTCCCCTAGTCCCACCTACCCTGCTTTGTAGGATCCTGAGGAACTATCTGGAACCTATGACCAGTCCTCCCGAGAACGTGCACACACACACACACACACACGCACACGCACACGCACACGCACACGCACACGCACACGCACACGCACACGCACACGCACACACGTGTTGACCGGGGTGGGTGTGGCTGACCCCCGAGTTGTTACTTACCAATGAGTAAGCATTTACTGAGTCTGCTGTTTGCTTGGTACTATGCTTGGTGCCTAGAGGGCTCTGATCTGCCAGGAGCTAGGATCTAGACACCAACTTAGTGGCTTCAGGACAGACCTCTGAGAAGCAGTTAAACAACCCAGGGGCCTTATGCTGGGGGCAGAGAATTCTTTATATCAGGCACATCCCTTGGTTTGGGAAGGGGAGGACTGGATTTACCCAGGTGTGACCCAGGTCCTGTGTGGGCCTCAGCTTGCTCGTCTATGAAGTGGCAAAGTATTTATAGCCATCCCTTTGCCTAATCTAGATCTTACGACTGTGGAGGCAAGGGGCTGGCTTTCCCAAGGAGCAACCAAGCTGTTCATACTGAGAGCGGCAGAGTATGTGGGGGTGGGGGGAGTCTGCAAAGGCCTTGTGTGCTACACTGCAGATTGAAAGCCACAGGAATGGGGAGAAGGGTTGCATGGCTACAGGGCCTGGGTAGTGATGGAGGCTATAAATGGAGACAGGGAGACCTGGAGGGGTCTTCACGGAGCACAACAGAGAGGTTAGCCAGGACTAACTGAGTTAATACAGAAGGAAACAGAACTGACTCTTTGCCACAGCAAAAGAAACCATCAACTATGTGGGACTAAAAATGAAGCCTTGTCCTCAGTCCTGAGTCCAAATCACATCTTCCTTGCCTGGTCTACAGTGACACCGAGCAAAGACTAAGCCTCTATGAGCCTCAGCTGCCTCATTCAGCTATGGGCTGGTTTAGCATCTACTGTGTGACTTAGTTATGAGGGTCAGGTGACATCATCAAGTGCCACTCTAGGACCCCCTGTCATTCTGATCATGTCATCTTCCCAGCCCTGGGTGACACATTGGATGGGGAGAAGTGAAGGAGTTGGAGGAGTGAGCCTAGTAACACTAACAGAACTGAACGTGTTAGCTGTGGTCAGGGTGAGTTAGGACCGTGCAGCTCAGACAGAAGGGACTGTAAGGTGGAGTCAGAAGACAGATGTGGGAGCTGTGGGGTTCCTGGGATGCCTCAAGGTCACAACTTTAGCCTGAGAGCTGAGGGCGGGAGCGAGCTCTTTGGACACTTAAGTTAACCAGCAATTTCCTCTCCTTAATAAATGTCCTTAATTCCCTGTAATTGAAGGAGAAGGCACCAGAGGTCAGCCGACCAAGCTTTAATTTGGGCAAGACGGAAGGAAAGCAACTGGAGACCAATTACTCTGTCATTCGCACAAACTCATTCCCATGATGCACTGGGAGAGTGAGTCCCAGGCCTCATTCTCACAGGCTGTGAGCAAGCATGGTGTCTGCTGAAGCCCCTGCAAGGAACACAGAGCAGGAGGTTAAGCCATAAGGAGACCAAACCCCGAGAATCTCCATAACAAAGAGGAAGGACCCCACTCTGCCCTGGGGCTCTGACCCATCCACTTCTTACACCCCCAAAACTGAACTCAAAACAAGCCCTGGAAAACAGGCTGTGTTCCCTTGGCTTGGGTCCAACTCTGCCTCCAACTTAATGATGAGACTTAAATCTGTCTTTTCCCTTGTCAGCTTTGGTTTCCCCTGCTGCAAAAATAGTTAAGAAAGAATAAACTCCAGGAACTTTCCAGAACCAACATTGTCTGCATCTACAAAAGCCAGCTGTCCCTAAGCTGCTCTATGAAACAGTCAGCTGGAGCAGGCTGTGAGAATAGGCGTCTTCTCAGAGCCTGTACTGTCACACAGTCTCAGGAGAGGGCGAGAAGAGACACACTGGCAAACAGGCTACTGAGCCATGGTCTTTTAATGTGTGACCACCAAACAGAGCATACTTAGGGGAAGAACATGAGAGAATAGAGGATTGTTAGGAGTCCCAAGGTCCCATAGGGAGTGGGGCGGGGTCTGATCATGAACAAGGCTTGGCAGCAGAGCCCATAAGTTAATGGGTGACCTTGAAGTTTTGGGCCCTTCTCTGAGCTTGGCTTGGAAAATTCCTAAGGTTTCCCTGGCTGCTGGCAAGAGGTGCAATAGAAACAGTAGCCAAGTTGCATGGTGTAAACTTGAGATCATATGGAGGAGAAGGAAATGCCTGTCTTCATTACTTTTCTGTTGCTGTGATAAACACCGTGACCAAAAGCACATTGGGAAGGGTCTGTTTGGTGTATAAATTTCCATATCACAGTTCATCTCTGTGAAGGAAGTCGGGGCAGGAGCTCAGAGCAGGAGCCTGGAGGCTGGAACAGAAGCAGAGGCCATGGAGGAGAGCCGCTTACTGGCTTGTGCTACATAGTTGCTCAATTTGTTTTCTTACACACTACCTGGCAAGGCATTGTGTCACCCACGAGAAAACGCCCTATAGATTTGCCTACAAGCAGATCTAGTATGGAGGCATCTTTTCAATTACTATTACCTCTTCCCAGATACTCATCAAGTTGACAAAAACCAACCAGTGCAGTGTTGGTGTGGAGCAAGACACAGGCGAAGATCCTACAAGGCTCAGTTATGAAGGGCTGAGAATTGATTCAGCCAGCAATGACATTCTATCATAGGGACATTTTTTCTATTCAGCCAGGATGTTGGCTCTCTCTCTCTCTCTCTCTCTCTCTCTCTTCTCTCTCTCTCTCTCTCTCTCTCTCTCTCTCTCTCCTTTCATTCTTGGCCAACTCTAGAAATGTTTCCTGAGAGCCTTGAGCAAGAGACTGGGAGTCATAGGAGAAAGATCAGAGAGCAGCAGCGGGCTAGTGGCATCTGAGCCCACACGGTGACCAACTGTGTCCTCTTTTGTCCAGGAATGTGGGGCCTGGTTAACAATGCGGGCATTTCAACGTTTGGGGAGGTGGAGTTCACCAGCATGGCGACATATAAGGAAGTGGCAGAAGTGAACCTCTGGGGCACAGTGCGCACAACGAAATCCTTCCTCCCCCTTCTCCGGAGAGCCAAAGGTGAGTTGGGAAGACAGATTCTTCCTGCCCACCCCTCCCCGTACCCGCCCAGCCTTTTCATTCCTGTTCAGATTGGAAACACCAGACCTGCCAGAGCTAATATCTACAGTAGCGTGGCTGACATCATGGGTCTCAGAGCCTGCGGGGCTTGGGAATGGTGATGGGCAAAAGTGCGTGGCCAGGTAGGGGAGAGGGGTCTGTGGCTTACAGAAGTAGAGTAGATGAGTTGGAATGGTGGTGGACACCTGTAACCCAGCACTGGGGAGACTGAGGCAGGAAGATCTTGAGTTAATGTCAGCCTAGGATACATAATGAGACCCTATCTCAAAAACACACAAAAAAGGTAGTTCAGTGATCTGTGCCCTCAGGGCTTATGGATCATAGTGGCTAGCCTTCTAAGAACCAATTTGGAGAAGCAATCCCATGTGTATCAGCTCTGTCTACATGCTGTTGTATCACAGTGTAATGTTAAAAAAATGTTAGCATGTTCCATAGCTTTAAAAAAAAATGAGACACTGTGTTGTTACGATAAATCTTTCTGCCAAAAGCCATCGAGCCCCACCACCATGTGTGTACTTTATGCCAGTCCCCCGCCCGAGTTAGGACCCAAATTAATACTCAGAGAGACTTGTATTAGGTTCAAATGCCGCTTGGCCAATGACTAAGATTATCATCTGTTAGCTCAGTCTTAATTACCATAAATCTATATATTTTATAAGACTTATCTTATCGGATGCCTTATTGGCGTCCCTCCTTGCCGGCGGATCACATTGCTCCCCTGGAGGAAGAGCAGAGGGGAAAAAAGGAACACTTCCTGTTCCCTTTGCTTAAATATGAGTCTCCTTGGTATGTCACTTCCTGCCTGGATCACTACTTCTCTACTACATTTCCCAGAATCCTCTTTGACTCAGTCCTGTCTAACTTGCTGTCTCATTGGCCAAACAGTATTTTATTCAATAATCAATAAGATAAACATACAAAGAAGTACGCTCCCCATCACTGTGTTATTCATTTCAAACAAGACTAGAGACTTGGAGAACAGACACAATGCCCAAATCACATAAAAATAGCCATACATCAGCAAAACCATTTATAAAGTCATGAAAGTCATGAGGTCTGACTTTTCTTCCTAGAACAGCAAACTGCTGTGACAAAAGGTACCAGAGCCCCAGATCTGTCCCAATGTCTCGGCAACATAGGAATGATCAGGAATCAGCCTGTAGTCTTCAAGAGGAAGCTTCAGCTTTCAGTGACCTCACGCTTAGGGGGTGTATATTCCGGGGGGCACTCCTTAGGCCAGCTGACCCAGGTCAGTTTGGGCTGAGTGGGATCTATCCCAACTCCACCAGGATGGGAGAAGTTGTGATGGGCCTATACTCCCAGGCTGGGACTGTGACAATGCTTTTGAAGTCACTACTCTCTCAATGCCAGAGTCAGGCAATGCCACCTCATGTCTAGTCTTGAAAACAGCTTTGGAAATCCGGCCTCTGGTCCTGCCCCGGCCAACTTCTTTCTGACTCTGGTACTGGGAATAGCCCACCAACCCTGGTCCTCCTCTCTTCTGGGATGGGGGTGTTCTATGCTCCCTTTTGCCAGCCTTGTCCTGGGCACTCTGGCTTCTGCGTTCTATCTCCATTCCCAGTTGTGCCAGCAGCCAGCAGCCAGCAGCCAGCAGCCAGCACCCACCTGGACTCACCATGGTACTTCTCTGGGGAAGCTGAGTTTTAAGCTGTCCGAGAGGAAGGAGGAGGTTTTGGTTTGTGTTTCTCCCAACCAGCATCAGACCCAGCTTAGAATGGACACACAGGTTCACACAGACGTAGCCCTTCCATGTCTCACACAAGTCCAGTGTGTTTTCACCCCACGGTATTATCACCAGGCAGGCTCTGGCTAGTGATCAGTCAGTTGTGTGTTGCCTATTCCACAGCACTCTCCTGTGGACAACAAATTGTCCCTCATTTGTTCCCCTTCCCTGGTCCTGCCTGGCACAGCAGAGTCCTTGAGGAAGACTGGGGATACTGATTAGCTAGATGGTCCATAGAGGCCCCCCTGCCTCTGGATGGTTCTAAAGCTGCCCCTGCCAGGCCACCATGTCACAGGGCAATGCCACCTGAACAGACGTTTGCTGTCTTCTTCTGTAGGCCGAGTTGTTAACATCAGCAGTATGCTGGGCCGAATGGCCAACCCAGCCCGCTCGCCGTATTGCATCACCAAGTTTGGGGTAGAGGCTTTCTCCGACTGCCTACGCTATGAGATGCACCCTCTGGGTGTGAAGGTCAGTGTGGTGGAGCCCGGCAATTTCATTGCTGCCACCAGTCTCTATAGCCCCGAGCGAATCCAGGCCATTGCCAAGAAGATGTGGGATGAGCTTCCTGAGGTCGTCCGCAAAGACTATGGCAAGAAGTACTTTGATGAGAAGATCGCCAAGATGGAGACCTACTGCAACAGTGGCTCCACAGACACGTCCTCCGTCATCGACGCTGTCACACACGCCCTGACCGCTGCCACCCCCTATACCCGCTACCATCCCATGGACTACTACTGGTGGCTGCGAATGCAGATCATGACCCACTTTCCAGGGGCCATCTCCGACATGATCTACATACACTGAAGAGCTACAGAGGTCCCCGTGACCAGGGTTACTGATGGGAGGGAGAAGGCTGAGGGGAGGGAGGGAGTTTGTACAGTTACCTTCTGATTACACTTGTGGATTATCCACTGTCTTAGGAAGACCTGTTTTAGCATTAACCTTGTCTACGTGAATGGTGAATGGCCTGGGCCTTCACAGATGTGGGGGCACAGGCGGGTGGCCCTAAGCCTCAGGGGCAACATGGTGCTTCTATCTACCCCAAGCTGATTTTATACAAAGATTTGTGGGAAATATCTTTATATTAAAAACAGATTGTTATAATGGAATCCAAAGTCGTTTTAAAGCCAAAACATCCATTCAAAAATGTTTATCCTTAAGCAAATCTCATGAGCATGAAGAACAGATTTTTTTTTCTTTGTGTGCATGAAGAATTTGCAGATCTTGTGATCTGCATACAAAATACCTCTTTCACTGTGCCCAAGTGGTCCTGCTCATGTTCTGGCATTGCTGTGAAAACCATTTGTGTTCCAGGGACACTTTGGACCCATCAGTCCTGACTCCTCTGGCCTGCAGTGTGTCTTCTCCTGAGACAGTCCCACCAGGTGTCACTGTGTGATGTCTGCCTGCACGTCCATGGCACGATGTGACTCTCAGCTGGCTGGGGTGGGGGATCTAGAGATTGCCAGCTGAGATTATCCACCCTCTTTGAAGACTTGGGTTAGATATGGGTGGAGGTGCTTTGCCTAAGAGTGTGGTTTGGTTTCGCCTTGGACGGGATTGGTGCTATCTTTGGGGCTGTAGACAAATTAGTAGTGCCAAGGCTGGGCACTGAGACACTTCTCCAGTGATGGATCTAGTTGCCTGCTTGTCTCATGTGGCACACACACACACACACACACACACACTCGCAAAAACCTGTTCCACGGGATGGTCACCTCTTCTTCCTACTGTGAACTTCTTAATTAAGCTGAGACACCACTAGGCAGTCTGTGTTACCAATCAAGGAAGATTTGAATTTGAAGGCTGCTTGTCCTGCAGTTGTCCGGGGTCTGGGTATTTGGATCCGAACCAAGTACAGCTGTGTTGCAGGTGGCATCAAGCCTTGGGCAGCTTTACACATTTAAATAATCATTTGTGCCTTTTGTTGCAAAGTCTAGTCCTGCCACCAGAGGGAGCCACGCCTCCTCAGCTAGAGCCTGCTCAGGCGTTTCCTTTCACACTAGCTTGAGGTCCTTCCAAGAGTGTTTGATCACCTACTTGGACACTGCCTGGGAACAAAGAAAGAAGCAAAGCCCCTTTGGAAACAGTAATCATACACTCCTAAGCAGCTGCCTGGCCTGAATCTGGAGCCCAGTACCAGGAGAGAGCAGCTAGAACACACTGCCATGCATAGCCTTGCTGAGGCAAAAAGGGTCCCAGAGAGCAAATTCAGCCTGCCTTTTGGGCTTTTTGACCCCTCTGGGTTCAAATAGAGGTGCTTTGTTCCAGCTCCTATCTTCAGGCAAGGCCTCAGGGCCCAGAGAGGGACCCCTGATGGCTTGCACTTTCCTAACAGTGATATGCTTTTGTACTGTAGGGCCTACCTCCAGCTGGAGCTTTCGGTGGCATTTTTACATCTCGGGAGAATTTGTTTTCATGCTTAATAAAGAGATTGGTTGTAACAATTGAGAGTGGCTTGGATCCTCCCATCACTGGGAACTAGAAGGGGATTGGAGGTGACACATACTTGCTTTGAGTCCTGGGTAGCAAATTGAATGCCAGAGAATCTACACTGGTATCTTAAGCTGCAGAAGAGGACTGCCTGGTCAGGTCGTTGTGGCTTATTTTACTTATGATTGTGCTGACTATCTCGCTGGCCCTGATTTTTAATCTTTATTCTATAAACTAAAAAGCCCAAGGTTGCCGGGCGTCGGTGGCGCACGCCTTTAATCCCAGAACTCGGGAGGCAGAGGCAGGCAGATCTCTGTAAGTCCGAGGCCAGCCTGGTCTCCAGAGCGAGTGCCAGGATAGGCTCCAAAGTTACACAGAGAAACCCTGTCTCGAAAAACCAAATAAGTAAATAAATAAATAAATAAATAAAAAGCCCAAGGTTATCAGACATGGTGGCAAGCTCTTTTAATTCCAGCATTTGGTAAGCAGAAGCAGGTCGATCTATGTGAATTCCAAGTCAGCCTGTACTACACAGTAAGACTCTGTCTCAGAAGACAAAAGCCCAGTGTGCTTTCCTTCCAGCTAGTCTCAGTGGTAATTCAGACCTCCCAGCTCACCTTCACTTGTTGCAGTGACCAGCCTGCTTGGACACAGGAACTGCCTTTGATCTTTACGAGACAGGTGAGGTGGGCAGATCACAGGTTGTTCCCATTTTACAGGTCATAACCGAGGCCTCAAAGAGGAAAGTATCTTACCCAGTATCAGTGGGTGGAGACAGAACGTCCAGCTTCCAGAGTTATGTGAACATGTATTTTGTTGCTTAAACCTCAATCGATGGCATGTTTTTATAAGTGCCAGGCTGACCAGTATAGCTAGGAGCCTAGCATTCTTTGTCTTACCAACTCCTTCCCATGGCCTTCAAGAAGCAGGGAGAGGGTCTAGCAGTGTGTGCTGGCTCCCATCTGCTAAAACCTTTGGTTGTGCCCTTGAACCCCAGGCAAGATGAAGGAAAGCATTTTGGACAAACTCTTGAGCCGGCAGGTGGAGTTAGCATGTAGGGATGGAAACTCAGGCTGGGCTTAGCCTGCGTCTCGGACTTGAGCTGACGCCCCTGGCCTGCTACAGCAAGCATGAACCCACCTTTGATGGCTGGCAATGAAATTTTCTGTCTGTCAAGTCATGTGCTGAGCTTAACATTCCACCCCAAGGCCAAGAGGCCATGTGAGCAGGTGACAAGACAGCCTGGCCCTGCCTGTCACAAGCTGCTAGGGCTGTTCCCCTGCCACCTAAGGCAGGGAGTCTTGAGCCTCCCTTTGTTGACTTCCTGTATTTTAGCCGTGATTTGCAAATCTGTGAGCACCCTCCTCTGACAGGTGAACAAGCACATTCTCCCAGCTTGGAGAACCAGGTTAACAAGCAGACGCCTGTGTACAGTGCCAGCCGCACTTACCCAGCCGGTTACACCTCCTGATCCTCCCAGCTGCCCAGGCAGGTAGGCAGGGTGGGGTCAAGATCTCATTTTACAGATAAGGTAACAGGCTTTCCCAAGTCCCTCATCACATGAGGGACAGAGCTGACTGGCCAAGCCTGAGCTCACCTCCAGCCCAGAGCCAGGCATGCATGAAAAGCAGGGCAGATGGTACCGAGATCTAAAATAAGGAGGGGAAAAAAATACCTCAATTATGTAACAGTGAGAGGAATCTTTAAGTTCATGCACAGTAACAATCACAGAGCATGGCCACACAAACCAGCTCCCCCCACCCCCACCCCCTTGGCATTCTGAGCATGGCTCCCTGGGAGACTGCTGGAGGAATCCTCCAGCCACCTTGTCTCAAGCAGCATGCTTTTGCAGAGCCCATACTGTGCCCAGTGGACATTTCAGAGGACAGATTCTAGAAACACTTGAGCCCATACCCCCAGGGACTTGAGAGGCACAGGAATAGAGCTCAGGACAGATAGGATTGGAGCTTAGAGAGCTCAGAAGAAACGGAGACACTGGGACTCTGGCAGAGGTCACCTAGCCAACCTCAGGTGTAAAAAGCCTTTCTGGTATGCACAGTCATGCATAGAGTGAGCATCCGAGGATGGGGAGCAGGGACCATAGTTTGGACAAGGACTAAAAGAGGCTGCCTCAGAGCTTGACCCCTACTAGTGACAGGGGCTCATTACCCAGGAAAGTCTTTCCTTGGGTCAAAGAGATTTATCCAAAGACGGAGCTAACCCTGCCTCCTCTGCCTAACCTTTGGCACCAGTCTCTGACCCAGATCTCCACAGAACAATTTAATTCTCAGTCCTCTTGATATGTGGAAGTGGCTAAGTCAAATTCAAAGCCCAGGTCCCGCATTTGACAAGACTTCCAGACACTTTGATATCAGCCATGATTACCCTGTCACTCATGTACCCAGATCACACATTCCAGGCTAGAGGGCAGTCTGAGTTCCCTTCAGGCAGCCAAGAACTTTTCACCCCTGGATAGGTGCTAACAGCTGCTCATGCACACACGTGCCCTTACAACTATTGTCTCTCATCTCCTACTGTGGTAAGCAGTATATTAATGATGGGAGAACATTATGCCCATTTTGCAGATAAGAAACCAGAGCCTCGGGGAGGCAGCATGATTTATGGGAGATCATAGTCAGAAAGAGTGCCAAGGCAAACCCAGCATTCCAGTTTCTGTCTCCAGGACTCCTTCCTATTCCCCTAGTCTCCATCGGGACCTTAGACCTGGGCTAGACTTAACTCAGTGACAGCAGCAGATGAGGTGGTAGCATTAAGGTCTGTCTCTTCCCAGCCCACAGTTTGCGGAAGGCAGAGCAGAAGGGACGCCAACCTTCTCGGTCTGTGGCACCTTCATCCGCCACGTCCAAGGTATTGGCGAATGACCATGGCCCTGATGTGAAGGAGCAGAGAACAGGGACAGGAAAGATTCTAAGGCAGGGCTCGGGGCCATTCTGCCTTCACATTCTTGGACCTGTTTCAGAAGGAAGGGCAGAGGAGGGAGGGAGGGAAGGAGGGAGGGAGGTGAGAATTCCAGAGATGCTGCCATCTGGGAACTTTGTGCTGCTCTCACTGAGACTTAGTTACTCTCTGTCATGTCAGGCTAGTCTCGCTTATCAAATTAGAGGTGAACTTAATTACAACTCCCGGAGTAACCACACTGGGCTCCTCAGAAGTACAGTAGGCTGGCTTTCTTTCTCGGCTTCGGCTGTAGTCAACATGTCAGGGATGGCTGGCTCTGCAGCTGCCTCTTTCCTCCTTTTGTTGTGTTCTGACAAAAAGTTTAGGTTTGGAATACCTGGCCAAAGTTGTGCCAAAGTGTGCAGGACCCATCATAGGAAACAAAGACAGACCTACAGCCATACCACCTTGCGCACCCAATCTCACCTGACCTCAGAAGCTAAGCAGAGTGAGACCTTGTTAGTACTGGGAGGAAAAACAAAGACGGAAGCCAGGCTCTGTGCTGCGTATCTGCCATGCCGGCAGAAAGGTGATCAGGAGTTCAAGGCTAGCCTGGGCTACAAAGCAAGACACCCCCCACCCCCTGCAAGAAAAACAAAGCAAAGCCAAGAGCAAGCATGGCACTGAATGAGAAAACATAAGATTTATGGATATTCAAGGGTAAGAGATCTCCAAGGAAAGAGGGTAAAGAGCAGGCCTCACCCTGGCTCTTCTTCAATACTCAGGGTGAAGGGGGTAGAATCAAGAGCTACCTGTCTTCAGAGTGAGGAGACCTAGGGTGAGATGTTATTCCCAGCCTAAGGAGTCCTTAGCTGTGTGGGCTGACATGGTGGGGGATGGGGTGGGCAGACGGCACTACTTTAGGAACTATTGGGTATTCAGGACACCCTGGTGCTACCAGACAACCAAGTGTGTGTGTGTGTGTGTGTGTGTGTGTGTGTGTGTGTGTGTGTGTGTAAGTACCTGGGAAGGGGAAGGCAAATCAGGTTGCAGGTGTTCCCTATGAGAGCTGGGTTTCCAGAGGCCCAGCCTGACAGCCCAAGTGTTGGAACTTGGAGAGACAGCATCTTTAAAAAAATTAAGGTCCTGGGCCTTAGAGTCAGTAGGTAGAGTGGGCCCAGGACCTTAATTCTTCAAGGTAACTCCAAAGCACAGCGACAAAATGGAGAGAAGAGATGCTTTGCCACTGTAGTGAAGATCTAAGCAGTAGAGCCAGGTGGTATGCACGTCTTTAATTCCAGCACTCAGGAGGCAGAGGTAGGTGGACTCTGTGAGTTAGAGGCCAACCTGGTCTCCAGAGTGAGTTCTAGGACAGCCAGTGCTACACAGAGAAACCCTGTCTGGAAAACCAAAACAAAACCAAAAAAGATCCAAGCAATGTGTTTGGGTAGAATAGAGGTGACATTCAGCCCCAACCCTTGCCCCGCCCTTTGTGCCCTGGAAACCTCCCTCATGCTCTAGGGAAACTCTCAGGGCCTGTACTCTGGAACATTGTGAGACTCCTTCAGAGTCCCTGGGGTTTGTTGGGGCAGGGACAGGGTGTGGGCTCTTAGTCACTGTTCTATTGCTGTGAAGAGACACTATGACCAAGGCCACTCTTATAAAAAGAAAGCATTTAATTGAAGGCTTTCTTACAATTTTAGAGGCCTCCTCCATAGTCATTATGGTGGGAAGCAGGCAGGTACAGTGCTGGAATAGTAGTTGAGAGCCTTTTATCCTGACTTGATGGTACTGGGCAGAGAGAGAGAGAGAGACACTGGGCCTGGTATGGGCTTTTGAAATGTCAGAGCCCGTGACACACCTCTTGCAACAAGGCCACACCTCCTAATCCTTCCCAAACAATTCCAATAACTAGGGACCAAGCATTCATATCTATGAGCCTATGGGAGCCGATCTCACTCAAACCTTCACATCTCTGAACAGAAGGATGGTGGTACCTTGTCCTCTGCCACCTGGGTTTGAAAGTAAGGACTCTATGAGAACCACAACTGACTGTCAAAAAATCCTGCATCTTTTCTAGGTGAAAAACCTTCCTAGGTCAAAACAACAACACAAACAAGGGGATTGGGGGCATGGAGTATTTTGCTCCCTAGGGCCAGGGTGGCATGGTACCGCCCCCTGCCCTCTGTCCTGGCCCAAAGCTCACCCATCCAGAGGCTCCACAGCAGCTGGACCCCATGGGACTAACTGTGAGCAGGAGCCAGGGGAGCCCAAAGAGGCCTGCCTTGGGGGACTGTCACTGCTCCTCTATGCCTCCCAACACTTTAGCCTCCCTGTCAACCCTACAGATTTCAGAGAACCAGACAAACTGGAGGCAAACTTGTTCTCTCAGCTTGTCCTGTGCTTGCTAATGTGAGACCTTAGTTGCTGAGGTGACTGACTCAGAAAAGTTTGGGTTTCAACAGCTGTGATGAAACACTGTGGACCAAAAAGCAAGTTGGGGAGGAAAGGGTTTATTTGGCTTACATTTTGACATTGTATTCCATTACTGAAGGAAGTCAGGATAGGAACTCAAACAGGGCAGGATCCTGAAGGCAGAGGCTGATGCAGAGGCCATGGAGGGCTGCTGCTTACTGGCTTGTTCCTCATGATTTGCTCAACCTGCTTTCTTATAGAATCCAGGACAACCAGCCCAGGGCTGGCACCACCACAATAGGCTGGGCCCTCCCACATCAGTCACTAATTAAGAAAATTCCCCACAGGCTTGCCTACAGCCCCATTTTATGGAGGACTTTTCTTTTTCTTTCTTTCTTTCTTTCTTTCTTTCTTTCTTTCTTTCTTTCTTTCTTTCTTTCCTTCTTCTTCTTCTTCTTCTTCTTCTTCTTCTTCTTCTTCTTCTTCTTCTTCTTCTTCTTCTTCTTCTTCTTTTTTGTTTTTCAAGACAGGATTTCTCTGTGGCTTTGGAGGCTGTCCTGGAATTAGCTCTTATAGACCAGGCTGGTCTCGAAGTCACAGAGATCCACCTGCCTCTGCCTCCCAAGTGCTGGGACTGAAAGCATGTGCCACCACCGCCCAGCTCGGAGGACTTTTCTTAGCTGAGGTTCCCTCCTCTCAGATGATTTTAGCTTGTGTCACATTGATATAAAATGAGCCAGAGCAGTGATGGAGCGAAAGATAAAGCCTTGGGTGCATCCCGGCTCTGCATTCAGGTACTGGGCAGAAAGCCCACTCAGAAAAGAAGAAAGAAAAGAAGGGAGAGAGGAAGGGAGGCAGGGAGGGAAGTTCACTTAGAAGTCCCAAAAGTCACTTTCTGGCTTAGGGTTCATGCAAGTGCCTATGCCCATGGATGGGAACCACCTGCAGCCCTCTGTGATGACAGACAGTCTCTCATTTGGCTGCTACCACCATCAGGCTGCCAGTGCTCTGATGAGCCATCGAGGAAGCCTCAAGCCTAGACAGACAAGAGAAACTTTCTGTTTTTCAGCTAGGGGTTCATGCCTAGAAAACACCCTGCCATCTCCTCATGACATCTTATTTCCAATGAAGCCTGCTGAGATTCAACAAGGCCACAAACTGTCCCCCTTCCTACCTGTGCCGAACAGAGAGCCTGTCCTCAGGGTGTGTAACTGAACCCTACATGAAGCAGCCTCCCGCTTGTCTCTGAGGCTGAGTGTCTTGTGTCCCAATGCAGGGAGACTGGCCCGCTTTGAAGTGTGTTTTCCCATTTGTCTCAACCACTGATTTATTGTGTGACTTTGGTCACGGTCCAGCCGTCACCCCTTTGACCTTTGGTTCCCTGTGCGCACAATAAATCAGGGGTTCTTCTGTGACTGCTCAGAAGCGCCTGGTAAGAAATTCATTTATACTGAGGTCTTGTGGAAGAAAGGGTTCCACTTTAAAAAGAGGGAGGGGAGCAAGGTGAGGGAGGGGAGAGGGAGGAGGAGAAGGAGGAGCTGTTTAAAAACCATTGGCCTAGATGACTTCACAACTGCGTCAGAATTCTTACCAGTCTCCTACTAAAACCTCATCGTTAGGTTTAACCACCTCAGTCTGACACAGCTCTCCTCAGTCTGCATCTGAGGGAGGGAGAAGCGGAACCATAAGGTGAGGCATCTCCTTTGTAACAGCCCCTGTTAGGGGTTAAGTCACTCCTCAGAGCTCTGCCACCTCCTAGAGCTGGAACCTCTAGGAGGTGGCAGAATCCTCTCTCGTCGCCTTTGCAGGCCTCTGTGTCCTGACATCCATGAGAAATTGTTAAGGGACTTGCAAGAGTAGCAAGCCCCACCCTCGACTCCTGCTAACACAGCTACCTGCCATGGAATTATTCTCCCCACTTCACAGATGAGAGAACCTACTCAAAGAGGTGAAGGGGCTTGGGCCAGGTGATAGCACATGTTTTGAACAGAGTGATGCAAGACCCTTGCCTTCTGATACCCAGCAAAGGCCATAGCAACTTGGGCAGCCAAGCCAAGAGTAGCCTATCCATCCTTAGTTCTAGTATTCTCCACAATCAGTGAATGGAATGCCCTGTTAAGGCACTGTTCTGGTTTGCTTCGTGTTGATGCAACAAATACCATGACCAAAAGCAACCTGGAAAGAAAGGGGGTTTATCTGTTTCTACTTCCACATCACGGTCCATCACTGAAGGAAGCCAGGCCAGGAGTCAAAAGCAGGAACCTGGAGGCAGGAACTGCATCAGAGGTCACGGAGGAGCACTGTTTACTGGCCAGTTTCTGATGGCTTGCTCAGCCTGCTTTCTTCTTTTCTTTTTTCTTTCTTTTTTCTTTTTCAAGGTAGGGTCTTACTATGTAGCTCTGGCTGCCCTGGAAGTCTCTTTGTAGACCAGGCTGGCTTTGAACTCATTGAAATCCACTTGCTTCTGTCTCCTGAGTGCTGGAATTAAAGACACGAACCACTGTACCTAACTCAGCCTGCTTTCTTTTATAACCTAGGGCCAACTGCCAAGGGATGGCACTGTCCATAGTGGGCTGGGCCTCCCATATCAATCATTAACTTGAAAAAATGCACCACAGATAAGTGCCCACAGGCCAATCTGATTGAGGTAATGTTTCAATTGAGGTTCCCTTTTCCCAGATGACTCCAGTTTGTGTCAAGTGATCAACAACAACAACAAAAATCAACCAGCACAGGTAAAAAAAAGTCACAGTATGGCTTGGGAGAGAAATATTCTCTGTGTCCCTGGGAGCCCCAGACATTCAAGAGAAGCCTGAATTAGTGTCTGGCTGGGCAACTGCTTCTTTGCTGAGGGTGGAGCTGGGCAGGGGAGTCCTTGGTCAGGAGAATATTTCTTCTGAAGTCTCAGTTTCCTGTTCGGTGAGATGTGATGAAGGATGAAAAGGCACTATTCTTGAACAAGCCATATTAGGATCACCTGGAAATATGTACAAACCTGGGGCTTCACCCCAGGCCTGGGGATCAGCTCTGGGGGTTGAGAAACCGTGGGAGCCACACTGTTAAGATTTTCCCTGTGGCCCATTGATGTCTGAGACCACAAGACAGGAGACAAGATGGCCGGGGTGTCTTTCCTGCCCTGACGTTCTCTCTGAGGCATCAGGAAGCATGGCGAGTGCACTCTGACTCTCATGATTTCCTCTCATGCTTCAGGCCTTAGTGTATGCGCTCCTGGATGTGGAAAGCTCTCTAGCAGGTGACCAGTGTGCAGATTCTTTAGGAAAAGCACAACAAGTACCAGGAGGTACAAGGCCATGAGCCAACTGCCGCTCTTGGCCCCCTCATGACAACTATTTCCCAGGCCCTCAGCTGGGATGAATTAGGTGACCTATGACTCTATGACACATCCCAGCAAAAGGACGGTTCATCAAGTGGGGCCACCACCCACACATATTTGCAAACTCCAATTCAAAAACAGTCCTCTTCCCTTCACATTTCAAAAGAGACCTTACCTTCCAGGTTGCAGAGTGGTCTGATCCACTCTTGGGTATTTGCATGCTCAGCACCCTTACACCTGGTACCCACATGCCTGATACTCACCTGCTGGGTCATGCGAGCCTGCTGACTTCCAAATTAAGCCAGTCTTTGACTATAAGCAGCAGAAAACAATTCTGGCTGGCGTAAGCAGAGAAGGAAGGAATTTATTAGAGAAAATTGGGTGGTGTTAAGACTAGTGGTTAGATAAACCAGGCTTGGGAAATAAGTAAAGACATTTCTGGAACCTCCATGTGGTGGAGATTCCCCAAAACTAAAGCAATGGACCTCACAAAATGATAAATATCTACATCTATAGATAAAATATCCTAAGAGGATCTACATCCCAGGGAAATGTTGGCAAATTTTGGTATGATGGATGCCAAGAATTGCATTTTTCTGCTCTTGTGTAGTAGTTCCAATCACTGTGTCCCATCCCCCACTTATTCATTCTAAGGCCATCGTGCTTTCCATAAACAGCCAGTAGACCTGTTAGTTTCTGCCATTGGTCCCAGGCCCACCATTGTCTCCTTGCACCCTGCCTCTACTCACACACTGACACTCGAACCCATACTTCCTCAGTCCATTCTACTTTCCCAGGAAAGGGCCATTTGCCATTCAAACTATCCACTGAAAATGCATTTTATTCTCCGACCACTTTTCTCCCTCATTCAACTGACAAATTATTTACCAGATATCCATCACCGTGTACCAGTTAGTGTGCCAGGTGCTGAGGGATAGGAAAACACCTTCGTGGAGCTTAGAGTGTGGTGCAAAACATAGCACCAGCCACAGAACAACCCAACTGTCTCATTACTGTGTAATATTGATACCAGGAAGGAAAATGTAAGAAATTCTTGAACACTTTAGTAGGGGGCCCTGCTGGAAAGCTGGTGTTTAAGTTAAAACATGAATTATGAGTACGAAAGAGGGGGGAGGGAGGGAGATAGGGAGGGAGGGGGAGGAAAGGAGGGAGGGAAGATGTATTCTGGGGAGAAGCAACAGTATGTGATAAGATTCTGAGGTGAAACGAAGCCTTTTCCTCCAAGAAACCAAGGAGCAGAGTGGCTACCGTCTCGGAGCCATGCGCTCAAGGCTAGGGAGGCAGGCATGGGCTACATGTGCAGAGTACTGGGCCCACACCGTAGGTTTTTACTGCTAAAAACAACACTGTAAGAAGGGTCACAGCCTGCAGGTAGATGAGGGCTATATGGAGCCCAAGGGAGAGATAATAATACTTTCTTGGACTAACAGCTAGCAGCCATATAATGGGCCCAATAAAGCTGATTCAAAACCTATTAGGAAGTGAAATTGGCAGTGCTCAGTGGTGAGCAGACTTTGAGAGTGGGGGAAAACAAGCATCTAAGAGGTTTGTCCCTTGGGCAGGATGGGATTAGAGGAACTCTCAAGGCATACTCCTTATGTTTCCCTCATGGAGGAACTCTTATTAAGTAACACCCCTGAGCTCTGCCCCCTGGCTCTTGAGATTGTTAGTCTCTGTCTGTCTGTCTGTCTGTCTGTCTGTCTGTCTGTCTGTCTGTCTGTCTGTCTCTCTCTCTCTCTCTCTCTCTCTCTCTCTCTCTCTGTGTGTGTGTGTGTGTGTGTGTGGTGTAGTGTACATTCATGGTACACATGTAGAGGCCAGCGGAGGGTTTCCGGTATCCTATTTTATGACTGTGTTCAATTATCTTAAGACAGGTCTCTCACTGAACATTGTATTCACTATCCATTCATCCCCCCACCCATCCATCTGTCCATACACCCAACCACCCATTCATCTACCCATCCATCCATCCATTGGCTAGACTGGCTGACCCATCCTCCTATCTCTGCCCTCCACAGCTTGGGAATTCAAGTTGTGCCCTAGTCACACCCAGCTTTTTATGTGAGTGCTAGGGATCTGAACTCGGCTCTCCATGCTTGCACAGCAAGCACTCTTATTCACTAAACCACTTCCCCAATGCCAGTTTAAGACAGTTTGACTTGTATTCTTAAAGCAGCCAGCGCATTGAAGGTTAGGGCTGTGATCAGCTCTTCTGCTCCAGTGGAGGAATTCTTGGGCCCTCTTCAGCTTTGATCATGTGAGTCAAGGCCTAGAGTTCCCTCTGATTTGACCCTTTCTCCCTCTGCTCCTTCCACACACACAATCCCTGCCACCCAGACATTCTCCCAACACTGCTCCCATTCCTAGGTTGTGCTCAACTTCTCGGCCTTCAAGATAGGTCAAGTACTTGGCTGCCTCATATTGTACTTTAAACTGGCTAGAAGTGGTTTGGGGGTGGACAGGCATAGGATGGTATAAGGCTAGCTTACCCAGCAGCCTCTCTGTGAGGCCCTTGTTCATTGACATACTGAGAGAATACTCTCTCCTTCCCTGTCAAGTTGCCTAGCTTTGGTTTTAAGAAAAAGGCAGAAGTAGGGATTGTGGGGTGTGGTATTTTGAACAAGAGTGCCCCAAATAGGCTCATTACATGTTTATTCAAATGCTTATCTCCAATTGGTGGAGCTGTTAGGGAAGAATTAGGAGTTCTGGCTTTGTTGGGGGAGTACCACTGAGGGTGGGTTTTGAGGTTTCAAAACCCCACACATTCCCAGTGTGCTCTCTGCCTCCTTCTTGTAGATCAAGTTGTGAGCTCTCAGCTGTTCCTGTCACCATGCCTTTGCTCTGCCATCATGGGCTTTAATTCTCTGGAACCACAAACCCAGTTAAACACTTCCTTTTATAAGTTGCTTTCGGTTATCACAGCAAAAGAAAAGTAACTAATACGCAAGCCTATAAAAACCCACTCTACCCTCTACACATATTTAATGGATTGGAATACTTCATTTCAGTTTTTTTCAAAATCCATATTTCTTTGTACTAGCAATTATCATCTCTTAGACGTGATGCTCCTTAGTCGCTATTCTAGTATATAGAATTCTGAGGAAGAAAAGTTCCAGAACAAAAATATGGTATACTTCCCACAATCTACAGATGTCTATGAGCTTATTAAGTCTCATTCTGATAGGCTTACATGCTGGGTAGTCGGTGACACCAGGGATCTCCACAGCACAGATCAGACTAGCAACAAACAGTGGTTATTATAATGCACTACCTGCCTACCTGCCAGGTCCTGTGTTAGGCAGTACAGAATTAAAATTAAAAGATACCAGGCTCTGCACCCAAAGGCTCCTGGGCTGAGACACCCTGTACCAAAAGCATGAACTGAAATCACTGTGTTTGTGTGTTTCAGGGTGTGTATGTATGTATGTATGTATGTATGTATGTATGTATGTATGTACGTATATCTGTATATGTGAGTGTGTGTATGTGAGTGTTTCTGTGTTTCTGTTTCTGTGTGTGTGTCTACATGTGAGAGAAAAAAAGTATGTGTGTGTCTGTGTCTATGTGAGTATGTGTGTGTCTGTCTGTCTATATTTGTGTATCTATGTGTGTGTGTGTGTGTGTGTGTGTGTGTGTGAGAGAGAGAGAGAGAGAGAGAGAGAGAGAGAGAGAGAGAGAGAGAGTGTGTGTGTGTTTCTCTGTGTCTGTGTCTGTGTCTGTGTCTGTGTCTGTGTCTGTGTCTGTGTCTGTGTCTGTCTCTGTGTCTGTGTCTGTGTCTGTCTCTGTCTCTGTCTCTGTCTCTGTTGTATGCCAGATGTCCACCTCTGGTCATTCCTCAGGAGCCTTCCACATTGTTTTTGAGATAGAGCCTCTCACTTGGACCTGGAGTCATTGATTAGGCTGACAAGCTGCTGGCTAGTAAGTTCCGGGAAGCTTTTTTCTGCCTCTTCAGAGCTGGGACTTAAAGTGTGCACCTCCACACTTTGCTTTTTATGTGGGTGCTGGGGACTGAACTTAGGTTTTCATGCTTAGCCAGCAAGCACTTTACTGACTGAGCTGTCTCCCTCTGGCCCCTGAAATCACTCTTCCCATCCTACAAGGCCCAAGTGAGCAGCATCAGCACCATCCAGTGCACTCAGAAATGAGTATGGATCAGGCACCTTCCCCTTTTATTACGTCCCGCTGCGGTGTGCCAGGCTTCACGTGCATGCTGTGTGTCTGCACAGCCTTTCATACTTCACCCGCAGGAGTTCTGGGTTCTGCTACTCAGCCGATTTCCCAAAGATGAAGAGGAAATGTGTTTATTCATTTAAATTGCTTCATGTAAGGATCTGCTCAACCGAACACCTGGAGTGGATTTTGATAATGATGATGTTGATGTTGAGAAAGCTTGATAATTCAATAACGATGTAATGCATCCTATTTTTTTTTTCAAAGGAAACTTGGCTGGATCTCAGCTAAGTAAACAGAAGAGGTTTCTTTTAAGAAAATGGTAAAAGGAACAAATTTTTAAACCCACCAGATGAGAGAACAGCATTCTTCCTGGCAGTTTTGTCTTTATTTGGCACTTTTTAGGTCACCTCCATAATGACACAGTGTCTCTGTGGGCCTCATCCCATCTGGTGTCTGTCATGGCCTGGGGCCCATCACTCCTAAACCATCCCTCCTGCAATCCAGGCAGGCCTGGGCTCTCAGTGTGAGCGGCCCCTGGTGGAGCAGTCATGCCCCATGCTGCATTAACATGTCTCAAGATAACATATCACCCTGAGTCTCAGTGTCCACCCAGCAGATATAGGAGGAAACTGCCTGATGTAGTTCTGGGCCTAGTCCAAAGCTGCCCTAGAGCCATTATAACTAAGATGAGAACTGCTTTCAAAGCTGAAAGCAACCAGACAAACAGCCTGAAACCTGCTGTTCACACCAGCACCAGGCTGTCAGAGATAGCCCTGTGGCCTCTCGTGGTTGCTGAGCTGAAGATATTTAGCCAGTTGGCAGGGTAAAGACAGTTCCATCCTGTCTGTCTCCATGGGCCATCCCTTGCCTGGAAGCTCCCTGGAGGAGACCGGTAGAGTGTGGGAGGCAGTGACATTTAATGAAGGGAGGCTCTAAATCTGGTTTTCATCAGAGGCCCCGGGTGGCTCCACAGCCTTCCCCAGGGCATGCTGGTCATGGTCCTGCCTCTCTGGCTTGCAATGCTCCAGCTGAATAATTTGGTGAGTGTTCTGGCAGCCTCTGTACCTGGAAAGTGCCTTCCTTGGCCAGGGAACTAGAAATACCAGCTCATGGGAGCTTAGACTGGCCAAGACCCACTGTAGACTTTGCACATGTAAGGCAAGGACTTTGAAAGCCACATTTTGAAAGAAAGCAAAAGTGGTCATAGAGGAAAGAGACAAATATTGAAAAAATTTAAACAGATAAAAAAATTGATCAAGACAGATGTGGAGTGGAGTGGAGAGAATTGTGATGGTTCCAAGAGGGTACTGAAAGCTGCTAGTTCTTGCTCAGGCCAAAAGCCCTTTACTAAATTATGAAGACGTCTGGCTATGTTCAATAGAGTAAGTATCTTCTTTGTCATTCTCTAGGTTTCAACCAGATAAACAGAGGAGAATGACTAGGGTGGGAACTGTGTGAGTACAAAAAGTGAAAGCAAAGCCTAAGGTCTGAAGCTAATTATTTAAAAAAATTAAGACGGGGTATAGATCAGTGGTAGAGCCATTGCCTAACATAGTGGAAGATCCCATCCCTTGCAACAAGAAAGGAAGGGGGAGTGAGAGAGAGAGGAAGGGAGAAAAAAAAGGGAGACAGAAAGCAGTGTGTGTGTGGAGATGGGGGGCAGATTCAAGTAATGTCTGAGATTTGTCACCAGCCAGATGTGAGCATCTCCTTATGCAAGGTCCTTAGAAATCCATGCAATGGACTTAGCTTGGCAGCTGGATCAACCATTGGAGGAGCTTGGGTTTCACACCAGCCCAGCTCAAATGAAAGAGAGCAACTCTTTCTTTTATCTGGTCCTCTTGGCCCGCTTGGCCATGCTGGAAATAAACTGACAGTTTCAGGGTGGTTTGCTGGCCAAGGTAGCTGAAGGAATGGCAATTTGGAACAGGGGGAATCAAAGCCCTTGCAGCCACAGTGCCGACTGCCCTCAATGCAATCCAAGTCATCATTTATTACCAGCTCTTCTCTGCAGGGCACCTGCTGACTGTGGCCTATCACAGTGCCAAACCAGTGGGGACAGATGGCCTAAGATGATGAGACGACCACAGAACAGCATTTGAATTGAGGAAGCCACACCATTAGGACCAGAACGCCCTTCTTTTACAGATAAGGAAGCAGGAAAATGCCACTACTTCTGGGTCACACTCTGCTTCCCCATTAAGCTGCAAGGGTGGAAAGGACTGGCTTTTTCCCTCCTCCATTCTCATGTGCATGTGTATGCATCCATGTTCACATGTGTGTGGGCACACGTGTGTACATGTAATGTGGCTGATGTTGGGAATCATCTTTGATTGTTCTTCCATCTTATTCCCTAAGGCAGGGTCTCTCACTCAAACCAGAGCTGGCCCATATATATGGCTTGTCCTGTTGATTCCATGGCCACCTTCCAAGGCTGGAATTACCTGCTATGGCTACCTGCTTTTTCCGTGGGTCCTCGGATCCAGACTCAGGGTCTTTACTTGCAGGGCAAGTGTTTTAACACTAAACAATCTCTCAGCCCAATAACTATTTCTGAACCCCAAGGCTTAGCAGAGAACATGGCTCAAGGAAGATGCTCAATAGATGTTTGAGAAAGGAGGGAAGAGGGGCATGAAGGGAAGGCGGACTTGCGAAGGTCACTACTGTGACTATGTAGACTTCACCCCACAGCCTTTCCCCAGAGTGCTGGAAATCAGGACCTATTGTCTAGAAGACATTACTGACAACATCAGACTCCAAAGCATCATCCATTCTGGGGCAGCAACTGGGTGGCTCCCTGGTCCATATGAGCAGCATTTCTTACCTTGGTTGTATGGGGAGTAATAAATAAATAATGAAGAAACAACTGTATATGCTGTCCATTTTAGTTGTTCCATGTCATCCCAAGCCTGAGCCAGCCATATCGGCCACAAAGCCATTGAAAGTAAAATTTGTCACGAGACTGAGCAAAGGCCTGGTAGAAAGAGCCCTAACCAAGACAAAGCCAGGGAAGACAGGTAGAAAGTCTTGTCTAGCTTCCAATGCTAGTCAGAGAAAAGCCACTCCCTGACGTCAGAGTCAAACCACTCCTCATTTTATAGCAGTTTCCTCCAAGGCTAAAACTGTCCATCTAGAAGGAAAGCTTCTTGAAGCACAGGAAGTAAAGGGAAAGTTTTAAAAAAAACAGGATATTTTAGGATGAAATATTTACAAGGAGGTGAAACAACACTATGTTCTAGGGGGAGATGAAACACTCCACCCAGCAGGGAAGTTCAATTAAGACAGGAAAAGAACAACTCAAAAGGGCTTAAGGAAGTTCCTGAAACTGACCAGATTCACTAGACCTCTCCCCTCCCCAAGAGTAAAACAATAAAGAGGGCTGAGAGTCACTCTCAGACAAGCTAAGCTGCAAAGAAGAAGCAGGGACCTGCCACACTGCTTAGAAAAAAAATAAGACTGGCAGAGCTTCCTGGAAGAGGTGTAGACCAACCAAGGCACTTGGAAAAGACACTTTCCATCATGTTGAGCTGCCTTCAAGCTGTGTGGTGTGCTCCAGGTTCCCAGTTTCTGTGAGCTGTCACCCTGTGCTAGAATGGGCTTTGGTGGTGCAGCTGTCTTTGAGTCATTTCTGTTACTGTGAGAAACCCCTCACCCATATCCCTGTATATAACCCCAGTAAAACTCATTAGTTCACCAAGCTGGACTCTAGTGGTATCTGTACTTTGTTGTGTTGTCAGTTCCCCATCTGGGGTGAGTGGCCATGTGTGTTATCTCTTTCCAGGAAAAACATGTCCAGCAGCACCTTTCCACAATCACCCAGCACAGCTGCTTTCTTACACTCCGCTCCCCCAGCTCCATTTACCCACTGAAGCTGTGCCATGTTTTACAGTTTGCAAAAGGCTTTTTGAGTGTATGTTCTCCCTTGATCCTCACAAGAATGTCATGGAGCAGGCCAGGCAGGCATGGCCTGAGCAGCAGGAGTCATGTCCCATGATGTAGCTAGTTAACGTTTATTGAACAAATATTTATTCATATTATTTATAAGTGGTATCTGCTGCTTCAATGCAGTCCAATCTGCTGACTTGGTTCCTGGGACTCTTTCAGACCACACCAGGAGCTTTCTCCTCCGGCTAGAAATATGACTTTCCCACTGGACACAGGTCAAAAGACTTAATACAGTGTAGGCAATTCATGGCCACTTGGTAGATTCTAAATGAGTCATGCTTCATCTGAATAACAAACCAGAGACTCTCGGGCTTATACACAAAGAAACACTTGGAGAGAAATCATTTATTGAGATGATCAGTGGCTTTTAAACATTTTTAAAAACCATTCTTAAGATCGACTCTGGCTCAGTAGGTAGCTCAGTGGTAGAATACTTGTTGGGCGTGTGCTAGGCCCTGGGTTCAATCCCCAGCCCTAAGCAAAACAGAGAAGATCAAGTCTTACCAAACAGCTTGGTACAGAGAACCCATTTTTCTTAGATAATTTATTTTTCTTAGATAAATTATTTTTCTTAGATAAATTAAATTATTTTTCTTAGATAATTTATAAAATTACTGGGCAATTTATAACTTTATTTCCAACTGTCATGGAGACTGGGAAGCCTGAGACCACATCTTGCAATAGGGAATCTACAGAGTTCCCTAGCCACTGCAATGTCCTCCTAGCTCAGGCCTTCTCTGAGCAACATGATTTGGGGATGTTCAAGTGGTGACAGCATCTTCAGAGAAATCCTTTATTTATTGATGAGGAAATGGGCCCAAAGGCCCAGGGAGAGACTGGGTACTTGAGCAGAAGCTAGGGTTGTAGGCAAAAAAGGACCAGCCAAAGAAACACACCCTGAGCAGAGCCAAAGAAACACAGAAATGTACCCTGACCCTGAAACCAGTGCCAAAGAAACACACTTTGTCCCTGGAATCAGAGCCAGTGAAAGAAATACACCCTGGCCCTAAATTAGAGCCAAAAGGCTAAAAGGGACCATTGAAAGAAACACACTTTGGCCTTGAAACCAGAGCCAAATCTGACCCTAAACCTGTGTAGAAAACCAACCAATCCCTTAACAGGAGATCAAGCCATTCTTAGCTTCCTGGAAAAAACTCTGCCCCCTAAGAATCCCTATATAAACCCCATGTCTGTTCAGTTTGTGACTGTTCAGGCTGTCAGCTGTCCTCTGGCACCCTGGCAGAGGGCAGCCACTCTCCTGTACTCTTCCCTCCCAATAAATATCTTGAATGAGGTTTAGGTGAGACCTTCTTTTGCAGGAGCAGAGATGACCCTGGGTGGAGCCGAGCTGAGCAGGGCTGTAACACTTTTTCATTGGGAAAACCTTCACTGGTGAAGCAAAGTGGTTACAATCTCCTCCCCAGGGCACTGGAGCTGAACTGTAACAACTTCACTAGGGAAGCCCTCTCCTGCAGGAGCAGAGCTGATAGACTGGGGAAGCCTTTCCCTGAAGCAAGGCTGTAAACTGTGGTATTCCTTGGCTCCCCATTGCCAGAATACCTTTCCATCGGAGCTGTAACACTCAGTATTCTTTGGCTCCCGAGTGCCATATTCTATCCCATCCAATCTGTCGAAATGCTTACAAGGGCCACAACCAATGTAACCTCTTATTCCCATCAGAGGTCCCTTACCAAGACTGGGTTAATCTTCCCAGGTCCCCTTTGAGCACACACCTCCCCACTTCCTTTCTTGGTATTTTGAACCCCTTCCTGCCGTTTCTTTGGCCTTTCTCAAGCTGGTCCCTCCTTTCACAAAGTATTTCCACCTGTGAACTTTGTGACCTAGGTCAAAAGTATCTCCTCTCCCCAGGAAGTCCTTGGGATCCGAGACAGACTTCTGCCTTCCATCTGAGCGCCACTCCCCAGGTCAGGATGCCCTGCTTTGCCTAAGAGCCCTTTGTTGCTTAGTCCCACCCTTTAAAGGCTGGTCCTTAAGGGTCACAGAACTGAAAGCAGCATCTTCCAACTTTGATGTACTCTTCAAAAGGCATCATTTAAAATTGTTGTCCCACTCGGCTCGAAACAAGTCTTGCTATGTAGCCCAGCCTAGCTTTGAATCCACAGTCCTCCAGCCTCAGTCTCCTGAGACAGCTTTGTTAATGGGATTGTCCTGTGGAATCAGTCTCATTACTACAGTCCTCAAGCCCTAGCTAGATGACAGAAAATCTGTTTAATAAAAATGCTAGGAAGCTGTTGTTTTGGACTGCTCTCCTGCACAACCTCAACAGAGCAGGCTAACACTCAAATGGGAACCATCCAGTGATGAAGTTCAAACTAAGCTTTCCATCCGTCCTGAGAAATCAAGATTGGAAACACTGTGCTCAGATTTCCTGAACATGCCAGTTGGAATTGCTGTGGAATTAAGCTCTTCTGCCTTAATCCTTCCACAGATCGATAAAAAGCCACTTGCCAACCTTTTTTTTTTTCTTCTTCTTCTTCTTCTGTTTCTCTGCCTGTCCCCACTGTATAAAAAAGCAACTTGGAAAATTACTATCTATTTTTTAGTTTTGGTTTCTTCAGCCATTTTGTGTCTATAAAACCAACTGCCTCAGTTTGGCTTATTGGAATACTTACTTCTGCTTCATGCAATCAAAATATTGCCAGATTCTAAAATTGAAAATAAAGCCAATTAATATTGTTACATTGTGATTTTGTCCTTTGACAAAGCAAAACAAAATTGCTCCTATCTTGTCTTCATCTTCTTGGTTTTTGTTTTGCTAGGTTTATGTTTGTTTGTTTGTTTTTTGACAGACTCTTACTGTGTGGCCCTGGTTGGAATCAGCTCTTGGCAATTCTCCTGTCTTGGCCTCTTGAATTCTGGGATTACCAGCATGAATCACCACACTTGGCATAGCCATGCCCATTTTAATTGAGTGTTCACCATGTGACCCACACAAGTACCATGTGTGATAGACCTTGATTATGCAATGACAGTGGCAGGGGAGACTCATTGGCCCTGCCACTCCTGGAGCTCTGATTGCCAGATTGTATACACAGCTGCTCCTCTCAAAGGAACCAAAGGCAAGCCATAAGAACAGGCATCGACACACTTCATCCTGCCTGGTGGGCCTGCTTACTGAAGCCATTGGGAAGGCATTTTCTTTTCTTTTCTTTTTTTATTTATTATGTATACAATGTTCATCATGCATGTATGCCTGCAGGCTGGAAGAGGGCATCAGATTTCATTATAGATGGTTGTGAGCCATCATGTGGTTGCTGGGAATTGAACTCAGGACCTCTGGAAGAGCAGCCAGTGCCCTTAACCTCTGAGCCATCGCTCCAGTCCCTGGGAAGGCATTGTCATTTGGTTTCTAAGATTTTAAATAAATTTGTATTATCAAGATTTTGTCTGAGTATATTCTCTTTCCAGCGATCTGCTTCGGCATTAGTTAGAGGTTTCCTTCCACGATAGGTTCAGCCCTGGTGCCCTGGAACCATCCCACTGTAATTCTATTTGTTCCTATTGAAAATATCCATTCATTCCCCAAACATTGCTTAAGCATTTCTTTTTTTCTTTTTTCTTTTTCTTTTCTTTCTTTCTTTCTTTTTTGGTTTTTCAAGACAGGGTTTCTCTGTGTAGCTTTGGAGCCTATCCTGGCACTCGCTCTGGAGACCAGGCTGGCCTTGAACTCACAGAGATCTGCCTGCTTCTGCCTCCCGAGTGCTGGGATTAAAGGCATGCACCACCAACGCCCAGCTGCTTAAGTATCTCTATAATTGGAATCTGAAATGTGTTCTACGGGCTCATGCTGTGAAAACTTAGTCTTTAGCTTGTAGGGCTGTGGCACCTTTAGGAAGGATGCCACTGGCAAAAGTGGGCTACAAGGAGTGGGCCTTTGGGAGTTACATCTACTCCTGGTCCAGGCCTGTGCTCTCTGCCATGATGAGCACATGATGAGCACATGATGAACACGTGATGACCTTGTGATGAGCACGTGATGAGCTCGTGATGAGCACGTGATGAGCTCGTGATGAGCACGGATGAGCTCGTGATGAGCACGTGATGAGCACGTGATGAGCTGTGATGAGCACGTGATGAGCACGTGATGAGCACGTGATGAGCACGTGATGAGCTCGTGATGAGCACGGATGAGCTCGTGATGAGCACGTGATGAGCACGTGATGAGCTCGTGATGAGCTCGTGATGAGCACGTGATGAGCACGTGATGAGCTCGTGATGAGCACGTGATGAGCACGTGATGAGCTCGTGATGAGCATGGATGAGCTCGTGATGAGCTCGTGATGAGCTCGTGATGAGCTCGTGATGAGCACGTGATGAGCTCGTGATGAGCACGTGATGAGCTCGTGATGAGCACGTGATGAGCTCGTGATGAGCTCGTGATGAGCACGTGATGAACAGGGTCTTCAGTGCTGGGGCTGCCACAGCAGATGCTGACATCATGCCTTCCTGGCCACGATGGACAGAAATCTTGAAGCTCTGAACCACAATGAACCTTTCCTCTCTTAGATTATTTCACGGATGAAATTGGAAGCAACATGAACATCTACTATGCTAAGCTATTGTGAGATGAATTATACATGTCAAGGTCCTTGCCCACAGGTGAACTTGGCCGGTGTAGGGTGTTGACCAAGAATTAAATACCTCTGGTTGGGAACAAAGGCAATCACACTGGCTACCTAGATTCATGCAATTAAGATTGCAGTCTGGGAGGCAACAAGTCCGGAAAATGGTGGCTGTATTTAAAGCCTGAAACCTCAGGGGTTGAGCAGGTAGCCACAGCTGTAGTGGGCTCAGAAGTGTGACAGCTATGTCTTTTCTGGAAAACAGCACTCTTTCTCTTCCTCCAGCTCTTATCACACTCTTTCTGCTCTTCTCCAGTGTTCCCTGAATTTTGAAAGGTGTGACATAGATGTCCTGTTCAGAGCTGAGCACTCAACTGTCCCTTATTCTCAGCACGTTGACTGTTAAAGTCTCTGCTTTACCCATAGCCCGCTGTAGTTAGTAGACGCTTCCGATGAAGGACCAGAGTAGTGGTACCTATGGATATGAACATAAATATTCAGAAGGCAATTTGACACCACATCCATCAAAGTAAAACTACAGAATATCCCTCCCTCTCCCCAGGGCCTATGAACTCCTCAGCCATGGACTTTGGGCCAGTTTATGATACTAGGTGTGTCTTCCCACATGTGGAGAGTGCCTCAAACCAAGACTAGGCTCATCAGCATTCCATCATGAGTGGGGGTAAGAGCTCATTAGACCTCATCTCTACCTGAAAAAGAACAGGTAGTTAGTGATCACTAGGGAAGAGGGAACCATATGCCTCAGTGATGTAGACGCTGGTGAGTTGCCCTTGCTCAAGTAGATAACCCTCTACCCATGTTCAGGGAAGCAACCCTAATTAAATGTAATAGGGTACAGAAACACAAAGAGCATGAAACTAGGAGGGAGACCTGCTGAGCAAAGGACGGCATTTGTTGCCGGGGTGGGGGTGGGGGTTGGGGAGTGGGGGGCGGTAATAGGGGGTCTGAGGGGGAGTATGACTAAAGCACATGTGTATGTATGAAATTAGAGAAGAATAAATTCATTTTAATCCATAAAACTGCAACATGAATTTTTTAACCCCCCTAAAACTGTACGAGGGTTGGTAGTTATATTGTGTTATTTGAGAATTCTGATAGACAGTGGCTACATCTGAGCTGTCTTTTAAGAAAGGTATTAAATATAGTCTTGGTCTCTGGGTAGCGTAGAAGAAGGGTTTCCTGACACAGAAGGTTAGAAAGCAGTCTTTAGGAAAATAGAAATTGAGTTCAGTTCAAAGGTCAGCTCTCATATGACTATATGAGCCAACAATGGCCTCTTGACTCCATGGTTAGATGCCCTAAAACAATGCTACTCCATTTTAATTTTCTTCCTTGGTAGGAAGTAGGGTCTTTGCAAATGAAATCAAGTTAAGATAAAGTCACACTGGAATAGGGTAGACTCTACTATTGTATGATTATTTTCCTTTAAAAGGGGGGTTGAGGATGCAGCTCAGTGGTAAAGCATTTGTCTAGTATGTATGAGGTCCGAAGTTCAGTCTCCAGGACCACACACAGAAGAAAAGAGATGTAACTCAATGGAAAAGTACTTGCCTAGCTTGTATGGAGGTCTGGCCTAGAGAGATAGATACACAGAGAGAGGTGGGGGTGAGTGAAGGAGGGAGGGAGGGAGGGAGAGAGGGAGGAAGAGAGAGAGAGAGAGAGAGAGAGAGAGAGAGAGAGAGAGAGAGTATAGACACAGAAGAAAGACTTGAAAAAGCAAGGCTACTTTGAGAGATGAGATCTTCTCTAGGGCTTTCAGAGACAGCGAGGCTCTGCAGCCACTCTGACTTCTGACCTCAAGACTCAAAAACTGTAAGAGAATAACTATTGTCTGGAGCCACCTAGTTCTCAGGTACTCAGTCACAAGAGCCCTGAGAAATGCATAGACAAGACATGGCCTGCCCACACAGTACATATTCTGTGGAGGTATGTCAGCCAACATGAATGAATAGAGAAGAAAATGGAAGATTGGGTTAAGTGTACTGAAGGACTTAAATAGGGCTGGTGTACTAGCTGGTTTTGTGTGTCAGCTTGACATGAGCTAGAGTCATCAGAGAGGAAGGAGTCTCAGTTGAGGAAATGTCTCTCTGAGATCCAGCTATAAGGCATTTTTTCAATTAGTGGTCAACGGGTGAGGGCCCAGCCCATGGTGGGTGGTGCCATCCCTGGGCTTCTGGTCCTGAGTTCTGTAAGAAAGAAGGCTGAGCAAGCCACAGGGAGCAAGCCATTAAGCAGCCCCCTCCATGACCTCCATCAGCTCCTGCCTCCAGGTTCCTGATGTTTGAGTTCCTGTCCTGACTTCTTTCAGTTATGAACAGTGATATTTTAGTGCAAGCCTTTTCCTCCCCGGCTTGCATTTTGCTCGTGGTGCTTCATCACAGCAATAGAAACCCTAAGACAGCTAGCTTTAGTCTCCACTAGGCTAACAGCTCACAGTGGCAAGAAGGGAAGGGCTTTCAAGATCATGAAGGGCCTTGGGACATTAGGAAAACGGTCACAGAACCAGGATAGACAGACCTACCTGAGTTGTTTAAGTCAATGCTGGTGGCTTGAAGAAGAGAAGTGGAATTTAGATATGTGGTGGTAGCTGCTGGCAGGTGGGCTGTGGAGATACAGGGAAGAGAGGACTCAGTCTAGATGACTTAAGCCAAGCTATTTACTTCAGAGTAGTCAATAAAGACATGTATTGAAGTCAGGAAAGCTGGGGGAGGCCCGTGTTAAGGGTAAGAGGGGGAATTGATAGCTGTTGGATCTGAGACGTCTTTATGGAAAGTCCAGCAAACCGTATGTGATTGGAACGGCAAGAGGGCCCTCAAGCTTAGCATCCTTCACACTGTCTGTGCAAAGAATCTTCCAAATATGGAAGCCTGCAGTGAGAGTGTCTTTCTTCCTATTAGAAATCTCCTCTTTCTCCGGGGTTATGCTGGGTTTGTGCCCTGGTCACTTGAATAACCACTAATACTTAAAGACTTGTTAAGCAACAATGGCACTGTCAAATCCTTCACAAAGTGCATCGAGCTTCAAAAGCTTCCTGCAACACCTGCAGAGCATACCCAGCTTCCTCAGCAGGGCAGGGGCTATTGGGACTTCAGGATAAGCTAGGTGGAAGGCTTCGGGGAGGCTGTAGGTGACCTTGGGCAGTATCCCCAGGGCTCCAGGCTCCAGATGCTTGGCCAATTAAAGTGGAAAGATTTTCTTTTGCAGCCTCACATCCCTGTACAAAGATCTTGAAAAAAAAAAAAAAAAAAAAAAAGCCTGCACTGTGGCAGGCAAGCCTCGCTCTTCATTGCTGACTCAGAAATAGCAGCTGCATGCCCCGGGAGTCGGCAGTTGCTGGCACAATCAGAGATCAATTAAAACATGCCATTCTGGTTGGCTCTTCCTCCACCAGCCGCTCCAGGGCACTTCCTCTCACTTTCAGTGTCCCCCCCAAGAGTTTTTTTTTTTCTCTCTCTACTTAATTAACTTGAAGCCCAGTGGCCTGGGAAGGAGGCAAGTTGAATAAGAAGGAGCACTGTACAGGGAGCCTAAGTTGTGAATAGGAAGGAGCACTGTACAGGGAGCCTAAGACCCAGGACTCGTTTAGACTCTATGGAACTATTTTCCAGGCTGAAAGCAAGTCTTCCTGAGCTTCCGAGCCCTCAACAATCCAGGTAGTGACTGTCTGCATTCCTATCCAGGTGTTGGGGGAGTCATTAGAATAAAGGGAGGATTGCATGACCACGCCTTTCATACAGCATATACAATATGAACGTGTATGTATAATATATATTTTCTCAATATGTAGCTGGAACTCCCTATGTGTAGACAAAACTAGCCTTGAATTTGCATTAACCTTACAACCCCTTCATGTACCATCACACACGGCATAAAATATTTTTAGCTCATTTTAAAAGCAACCTTTAAAAAAATGCAGGCAAGCCAGGCAGCAAAGGGTTGAGATGGGGAATCACGAGTTCAAGATTAGCTATGACTAGACTATAAGAGTGCTACAATTTTTAAAAAGCCTTTTCTAGTTTCAAAGTCATTTGGGGGAAGACATGAACAATTCTCAAATTCCAGAAGCTTCTCAAAGCTCAGACAATTTCTCTTGGGCCTCAGTGGTCCCGACAGGGGCTGTAATTGGATTCTCTAAAATAACTGCAACAGGAGGTTCTGGGAGAATTGTCAGATTTGGCAAATATAAATATAGGACCTTGAGTTAAATATGAATTTTAGATAAACAGCCCATATTTATAGTATCTTCTACGTACAGCATGGGATATAATCATGCTGATTTCATTGTTTATCTGAATTTAAATGTGAGCAGGCACCTTCTGTTTTATCCAACTCTGCAGGATGTGTGGGAGACAACAAAGGGGGTTCAGCAGGCTACTCAGAACCCCAATACTCCTCGTCTATGTCTGCAGGAGAGGACTCTGGTACAGAGCAGGGTTTCTTTGTTTTGGAGCTCTCTGGGTGAGGAAATGGTCTGCCTTCCCTAATTGGGAGCAGAGCTGTGAGTAGACACGTCATTGTCTAAATGTGTACAGCAATAGGTCTAGTTGGTGTAGACTCCAGCCTCAGAGACACTGGAGAATGAAGGCCCTAAGATAAGGAGGGGAGACCATACTCACAGGGGAAAATAAAAAACAGGTCAGGTGTTGGTAGCTAGGGAGGAGGACCAGAAAGATAGCATGGGTTGGGACTCCTCCCAGCACAGGCTCTCCTGCCACTGGCTGGGGACCCAATCACAGAAGACCCTCATGTAGATCCTGACTGCAGTAGGACCTTAGAGCCAGTGATGAGCTGCTGATACAGGTGACACACACTCTAGCAAAGTGTCACCGGCAGCAGTACTTTGAGACTCTCCTCTGAGACCTGCCATTTTCAGCCTCAGAAGTGTCCACAAAGGAGGAAGCAGAATTGGTCACCAATGCTGCCATATCCCAGGCTCCCGCCCTTCTCTTCTGCCTTCGTTCACTTTGTACTGCTGTAATCAAATAACACCAGCTGGGTAACTGACAAACAATGGAGGTTTATCTGGCTTGTGTTTCTGTGGGCTGGAAGTCAAAGACTGAGAGACCATATCTGGTGAGGAGCACTCGGCTGTCTAATCACATGGTGTATGTGTGGCGGGGGGGGGGGCATGGGAGACTGAACTCATCTTTATCTTGGGAGCCCACCCCTTCCACAGCAGCACTAATTCACGTCTTCATGACCTCTCCACCTCTCAACAAGGTTGCAGTGGGGATTAGGTTTAGTCTCAGGTCTTTGGGGGAGCCCTTAAATCCACAACACTTTCCTTCTTGCCTTTCCTCATTCCTTCCTGGCCAATGACTATGAACCGGGCCTTTCATGTGATCTGCACAGGGAACTGGCCATAGTCCACTCTCAGCTAAGCCCACTCCCTGAGCTAAGAAAGAGAAAAGACAGATGACTGGGAGCTCATGTTTAGGTGGGGAAGGCAGAGGGACGGGAAGACTATGAGAAACTGCCCTGTGTTTCCAGTTGAGGAGGGCAGAGCCACCAGACTGTGGAAACAGCAGGAGAGCATAGCTGCCCAGACAAAAGGGAGAGGCCAAGGGCACAGGGTGGGAGGCACACTTTCAAACCATTCTGAGGTAGGCTTGGGGATTCAGGCTAGGGCCCAAGGGAAAGCAAAGTTTGCATCATTTTAGGATGCATGGGGAAGCAGACTGGCTTCTGGTTTGCCTGGTTTTTCTCTTTTCTGTTCTATTGAGCACATCTTTATCTGTTGGAGGCTCATTTATAATTCAGGCAACCTCCTTCGGAGGGAGCAGGTGTTCTCTGGGATGAAACACGTTGGGAATCGGAATGTAGAAATGGGGGAAAAGCATGTCACAGCAGAGCCAAGCAGAGGCTTGTGTGGAGGCAAGGGCAGGAGGAAGAGGAGGGTGGTCAGGATGAGAAGATGAGCAGGAAGAAGGGGAAGGTGTGAGAAAAACCGACCCCTGGGCGCCTCCATTACCCTCCTCCCACCTCACTGTCTATATTCCATCCTTGGAAAGCTACTGAGTCTGAACAGCTCCTCCCCTTTCCTCCCCGCATTTTGCCTTCATACTGCTGTTAGCAAGGACTGATTCCATAGTCCAGGCTTACCTTGAAACTCTTGGACATCTTCCTGCAGGAGTCTCCCTGGTGCTGGGAGTGCAGACATGTTGCCACCGTGCCTGGCAATAGCCTCTCCTTCAAGACTGCCCTTTCAAATGACTGTGATTCTCATGGACGGACTGTCTACCCTGGGCTCCCCAGAAAGCCAAGCTCAAGTGTGAGATATAGGCTCAGACTCACATGCTCTCCTAGGTGGAAGAGACATGATCAATAGAAGGGCATATTTTGACACGTCACAGCTTTGCACTGCCTCTACTGTCCAGGTGATAAACATTAGGGAACCATACACAAATCACACCGAGCACACCTGCTCAGTCTGAAGGAGCAAGGGCACATTGTTCCAGGTCTCATCTTCTAGTGGAGACACTGCTCTACATACACTCTTCCTGACCACACACCCGAGTGAGTACTCACCAGGCTTGGGGGGGGGGGGGTCAGGGTCACCAGAGAACCGGTAACTGGTGGCAGGTGACGTGAGGCACTGTCACATTATACCAGGGGCCAATTTGTTGGAATCTCTGCTGAAGGCATTGCCCCAGTGAAATCTGGGGCTGGAACAAGAGGCCTTGAAAGAGGCCAAAGAATATCTGCAACTGCCCAGAGAATGTGCAGACAGCCCCATGTCTCATCAGCAGCTCTCCTCTTTGTTGCCATGTTGTTCTTTGGCAGGTGTCTGCCCCTGCCCCTTTGGCAGGTGAACTGAGGGCAGAGCTGAGCACCCATCAGACTGGCTGTGGGTAGAGGTGCTGGGAGCCAACATCAGTGAGGGTGAGCTGCAGTGAGGGCAAGATGGTTTCCAGCAAGCTCTTTTGCCCACATTGACCCAGACTGCGGTGCGGTTGTGATTCCAATCATCTTGAGAACCAGTCTGGCCTTTGAGGAAGGCAGGCTCCCCAAGGACTCCAGGGAGCAAGTCTAACCCAAACAAAGCAGAGGCATTAAAGGGACTCCTGAGAACTCGGCATTATTAATGGGCTATTCAAGCTGGAGAATCAATAGCTGTTTAGAAAGAGCTTTGCGGAAGAGACTAGTTTAGATTAAGAAAAAGGGAAAACAAATACTTGGCTCTCTAGGAGGGTGAGAGGGCGAGGCAGGGTTTCCCCCAGCTTTTGGCTGCTATCACCTTTTGATTGGCACATGCCAAAGAAGGTCTGTGTCTAAGTAGACATTAATGTCTAGATTGATTTTCAACTCCAAAAGAGAAAATCTAAAAGCACCCAGGAAATGCAAAAAGGTGTATAAAGCTGTAGGGGACGAAACTAAAATGCTGGTACTTTCCAGTTTGGCAGGGGAAGTCCAAGTGGTGTTGATTGGTTTGTAGGATCTGATATTCATGGACCATTCTTCCCCAAGGCCCAGAGCTTCTTTTTGCCCCACCCCTACTCCCTTCTCCCCCTCCCCAGGGAAGTAGGGGCCGTGGTTATTGGCTCAGACTGGCAGCTTTGGAAACAAAGCATGTGATGGAGGCATGATCTGTCCACAAGGACACTGTGACAGTGTGAGGCAAAACTGTCTCTCTTTCCTCTTGATTACATTGCCATTTCAGAACAGAAGCGATTGTAAAGACCCAGGATGAAGGAGGGGGACAGAAGGGCAGTCTTGGTCACCAATGGCTACCCCTTTAGGATCTGGAAACCTGTCCACACCTTTTGTCTCCTCACCCTGCAGGACTGAAGCTGAGCACAAGTGGCAATCATCCTTGGATGACCCAAGGGACTTCTAGAACCTTTGTCCAGAACCAGGGTGAGGCATTTCCCCTGGTGACCTGGTACGGCTCGTGTCATGACCTAATGGTACTTGAGTTCCATTATCCTTTGTTAAGAGCGCCTATGTGCTAAGTCCTGAGCAGGGCACCAAGTGGTCCCATGAGGCTGTACTTGGCAGGAACAGAAGAGAAGGCAGGTGCGGATTGCAGTGACCGTGGCCTTCTGTGCCCAAGAAGGGCCTTCCAGGAGCTGCCTGGGCCTGTACCACTCTGTTGCCTGTGGCTTTGGCCCAGAGGCAGGCAGCACTGTACTGGGGAGAGAGGGCCTGGCTTTGTTTCGGTTCAAACTCCAACTGTCTTTATAGCTGTTGATCTTGGGGGAAGGAAGCAAGTGGTTTAACCTTGCTGACCTTGGCCTCCTCATCAGTGAGATGAAGGTAATGATCTGTGTCTCGGGCAAGGGGCATTGCACTACGATATGTCTAAAAGTCCTGGCTTGCAATGGGCACTTGTAAATTCTGGATCTTGTCACAATGGGTTTAGTTCTGAGTGCCTCTGGGTGACCCTGATTCATCAGACCAGAAGCTGTGCTGCCACCCCTGGTTCTCAGTGTCACTCCTGTGTAGGCTTGTAGCCGTTGGAACTCCACAGGTGGAAAGTTACAGGCATTCCCAGGCATGTCACAAAGCACACCCACTCTCCCCACAGGGAAATCAGGAACTTTCCCAGCTACAGGGCCCAGAGTATGTGCAGAGTATGGTAGCTGGCTTTAGGTAAGTTTGTTTTGTGTGTGAATTTCTCTGGAAATCTGGAAGAGGTGACTAAGGAGGTCATGTTTTCCACCTCGGTCTCCGTCACATCTGTCTCTTGGGTCTGGGGCAGAGGAAATGGACGGGTGTCCAAAGGACGGCTTGGATCTGCTCCCTCATTTTCTGACTAGCCAGGAAGAATTCCTTTAGGGAAGAAAACCATCCCTAGGAAGAGAAACAGCACAGCTCCTGAGAAGGCTGTCTGCTCACTTCCAGTATACCACCCCACCCTGTGGCTCCCCACCCCTTTGCACCCCTCCTCCATCACTCTCCACCCCTCCCTACCACTCCCCACCCCTCCCTACCACTCCCCACCCTACCCTACCACTCCCCACTGCTCCCCACCTATCCTCACCACTTCCCACTGCTCTAGCAGCTGCTGTCCAGAAGCCAGCACAGATGACCTTGACTTTGACAGAGAAGGCATCTCCTCCCCCTGCAGCCCACTCCCCCAGAGCTGTCTGGACCGAAAGGTAGAGACTTATGCCACTGTGCCTATTTGTTTTGGGCAAAATACAACTCATAAAAGTGTGTGATTTGTGCAGAAGAGTGTCCTCCAGTCTTGGCTGGAGTTGTAGGTCATGCCTGTGGGCATCTTGCTATTTGAAGACTGTTATTGTGTCCCCCTGCCAATTCTTACACTGGAGCTCTAGAGGTGCTCCCACATCTCAGAATGTCACCCTATCTGCAGACAGGGTTCTTGAGGAAATGATTAAATGAAAATGGATGAAATTAGGATGCCCCCTAGTCCAATTTGACTGGCGTCTTTACCAGAACGGAGAAAGGGCACACAGAAATGCTTCAGGAGTGCTCATGAGGACATAGCAAGGAGGTGGCTTGTCTGCTAGTAAAGAAACCAGGCCTGTTGACAACTGGACCCTATGCTTCCAACCTCATGAGAACACTCATTCTGTTTTTTAAACCAGTCAGTCCACAATGGTTTGTTATGGCAGCCTTAAAAAATGATCACACCCCCAGTCTTTACAATGTACGGTTGTTTTATATTTTTATTGATAGTTTCTCTTTTCTTGCATTTAAGGGATATCTTCAAAAAGAGCTTGTTTTATTGATGAGCTTGGTTTAGTAGAAACCACCTCAGGAAGCTCTCAGGCAAACTGAGAAGAGGGTGAGTGAATGCCGGTGCCCACCGCACTGCAGAGCACAACTGTAGAGATAATCGGAGAAGATGGATCCATTCACACAGACACAAAAGGTCGAAAGTTTATGCAAGTCATCCTTCCAGGCAGCGCCAGGAAAATGAGTCATGTGGTCAGTGGCTATTCATCTGAAGATTGATTTCTAAGCATTGTTGGAGAATTTGATATTTTTTCTCACTAGAAGGACTTTTTTTTTTAAAAAAAAAACAAAAACAAAAACAAAACAAAACACTAAGAAACATGTTTCTGCTGATTGTAATTTTAGTTGGCCTAACACATTGTGTTCTGGGCTTCACATTTTTCTTTGCTCCTTGGTAAGCCCATAAAGCTTGATTAAATCTGTAGGTTTTCCTGGGGCTAGAGGCTGGCCTCAAAGTCACAGATTCCCTACCTCTGCCTCTTGAGTGCTGAGATTAAAGGTGTGTGCCACCACATAATTTTTATTGCAGAGTTGGGACTAAAACCCAAGCCAAAGCTTTCCCATGACACCCATGTCAAAGCTAAAGAGACAGCAGCAGAGGCAGGTGGATTTCTCTGAGTTTGAGGCTAGCCTGATCTATATAACGAGACACTGTCTCAGAGAGACAGAGACAGGCAGAGAGTGGCAGGTAGGAATATGAATCTGGTCTGTATGAACTTTGCTGAGATCTCTCTCTCTCTCTCTCTCTCTCCCTCTTTCTTTCAAGATTATGGCTCCTCTCTACTGCTTGTAGCTAGGAAGCTTTTCTGTTTTTTTGTTTGTTTGTTTGTTTGTTTGTTTTGTGTGTGTGTGTGTGTGTGTGTGTGTGTGTTTAGATTAATTTATTTTATTTTATGTGTTGAGTGTTTTGCCTACATGTTTGTATGTGTACCATATGATTGTCTGGTGCCCACAGAGGTCAGAGGAGGACACTGGATCCCCCGGAACTGAAGTTTTGAGTGATTATGAGCCACCATGTCAGAACTGAATCCAGGTCCTCCCAAGAACAAGTGCTCTTAACCACTGAGTCGTCTCTCCAGTGTGTGTGTGTGTGTGTGTGTGTGTGTGTGCCCATATGGGCCTGCACTCAGGCCCATATTCATCTTTGCGATACTATTTCTTCATAAATTTTTAAAAGGTAAATTT
Source organism: Cricetulus griseus (assembly GCF_003668045.3). Lineage (NCBI taxonomy): Eukaryota > Metazoa > Chordata > Mammalia > Rodentia > Cricetidae > Cricetulus > Cricetulus griseus. The sequence continues at coordinate 58,000,980 of NC_048597.1, read as the reverse complement.
CTTGAATGGACAAAGAAGTCATCTCTAATCAAAGCTGTGTGATGAGCTTTGTATTTGGCTGGGAGCCCAGGCTGATGCAGAGGGAGTGTGTGTGTGTGTGCATGATGGGGAATATACTGTGTATGTTTATCTTATTGATTGTTAAATAAAGTTCTGTTTGACCAAGGGCAACAAGTTAGGCAGGACTAGGAGTCAAAGAGGATTCTGGGAAATGTAGATAAGCGGTGATTCAGGCAGGAAGTGACATAGCAAGGAGACTCATATCTAAGTGAGGAAACAGGAAGTGTCCCCTTTTCCCGTTTGCCTCCTCCAGTGGCAAGATGTGAGCCACCGGCAAGGAGGGACACCAATAAGGTGTCCGATAAAATAAGTCTTATAACATATGTAGATGTATGATAATTAAGACTGAGCTAACAGATGAGAATCCTAGTCATTGGCCAAGCAGCTTTGAACCTAATACAAGTTTCTGTGTATTCATTTGGGTCCTAACTCAGGCGGACAGCTGGCAAAAAGCTCACATGTGGCGGTAGGGCTCAGGCGGCTTTTTTCAGAAAGATTTATCTTAACATGTGCATGCCTGTGCTTGTGTGTGTATGTCTGTGCATACATGTGTGTAGGCCATAGGTCAACATCACGTCTTCCTTAGTTGCTCTTCAGTTTATTTTTGGGCTTTTGAGACAGGGTTTCTCTGTGTAGCCCTGGCTGTCCTGAAACTCACTCTGTAGACCAGGCTGGCCTTGAACTAGGACATCCATCTGCCTCTGCCTCATTAGTGCTAGGATTAAAGGTGTGTGCCGCCACTGCTCAGCTCCACTTTATTTTGGGGATAAGGTTTCTCATTGAACCTGGAGCTAGCTGTTTGGGCTAAACTGTGGCCAGCAGGCCCAGAGATCCTCCTGTCTCCACTCCCCCTCCCCAACACTGGGGCTACTAGCACATGCCACCTTGCCACGCTGGACCTTTTTCTGTGGGTGTTGAGCATCAGGATGAAGGCCCTTGCACTCATGCAGCCAGCACTTGTGTTTTGATCTCCAAGTTTACTTTCCCTAAGTTGGGGGAACATTCATCTTTGCGATACTATTTCTTCATAAATTTTTAAAAGGTAAATTTCTTGAATGGACAAAGAAGTCATCTCTAATCAAAGCTGTGTGATGAGCTTTGTATTTGGCTGGGAGCCCAGGCTGATGCAGAGGGAGTGTGGTAGTGAACCACTGTGAAGGCCCCAAGGGAATAAACTACAGTTAAGTCACCATGGCCAGCAAAAGCTTCAGAATCCTGACTCTACCTCATCTCTCCTAGAAGGTGCTGACAGGTGGTGGTGGTTGCACTGGAGCCTTTGTGTACAGCCTGCATTGGTGTTCATGAGATGGAAGGACCACTGCCAGCAGTCCAGCAGCATTCCAGAAGACAGATTAGAACCAAAGTGCTTCCCATGGCATTTCTAGAAACTACGTGTGTCACTCAGAAAACCCAAATCCTAGCCGACGTTGGTGGTGCATGCCTTTAATCCCAGCACTTGGGAGGCAGAGGCAGATGCATCTCTGTGAGTTCTAGACCAGCCTGGTCTACAAAAACTAGTTCCATGACAGCCTCCAAAGCCACAGAGAAACCCTGTCTTGAAAAAAAAAAAAAGAAAAAAAAAAACAAAAGAAAACCCAAATCCTATCACAGACATGTCTTTCCAACTAACCATTTTAGATTGTCTGTTGGGAAATATGGCTGGATACCAGAGCTGTCAGAAACACGGTTTTTACCTCTCCTTATAGGAGGAGACCAGCAGCTTGTCCATGGAAAAGCATAGGTAGGAATCATCCATGGAACAGTCACACTTGGTCTTAATTCCCACCCAAGACTCTTTCTCTAAAGCCATGCTGGCCCTACCCCCCAGTTCCCACCTTCATCCAGAGCAAACATGACTTTCCATGTTTGTCCTGTTATCTCAATGCCATATTGTCCCCTCAGCACACTTTAAGACAAGAGAGCCAACTGACAAAGGTCAGACTGGCTTTGCATCCAGACCAGCAAGGACTGGATTCCAAGGGTCTGGTTTGTGTGCTGAAGACCTGAAGATCTGTAAGTCCTGTATTTATTTTGTACTTATCTGTGGTGATTTGAGTATGATCTTATAGGCTCACAGGGAGTGGCACTAGAGATGTGACCTTGTTGGAGTAGGTGTGTTCTTGTTGGAGGAAGTGTGTCACTGGGGGTGGGCTTGAGGTTTCAGAAGTTCAAGCCAGGCCCAGTGTTACTCTCTCTTCCTGCTGCCTGCTGATCCAGATGTAGAACTCCCTGCTCCTTCTCCTGCACCATGTCTGCCTCTGTGCCTCCATGTCCTGCCATGTTGACAGTGGACTACACCTCCGACCTGTAGGCTAGCCCCAGTTAAATGCTTTCCTTTAATAACAGTTGTCATGGCCATGGTGTCTCTTCACAGCAGTAGAAACCCTAACTAAGACACATCTTTCTAGGCTCACTTCTGATGCTGACTGAGATGTCACATCACAGAGCTCAGCTCTCATCTGTAGCTCTAGCATACTATCTCAGGCCCTTCCTCAGAGCACTTCCCGAGTCTAGCTTACCTGTGTTACCTCTGTGCCTGTCAGTGGCCTGAGAGGAGGACTGAGTTCCACCAATCCCCATGTTCAACCAACAGTGCTTTATTTGTGTTGAGGCCTCGAAACTCCATCTGAGAATTCATATGGCTCAACTGTCAGGTTCAGAATCTATCCTGCAGCCTAGCAGGTGCTCTCTGCTTCCCCAAATGTAGCCCTCACACCTACAAGGACACATGCATTTCTCCTGCTGGGATGGTCCCTAGTCTAAACCACCTGTACCCACATGGATACCATCTTCTGCTCCTCAGCTGCCTCTGCCTTGTTTATTTTGTCTTTTTTCCCTTTTCCCTTGGATGAGTTCTGTGATCCTAACCACCCACCCTTCTTCCTGCACCCTACTCTCCCTGGCCCTGGCCCACAAATCCCAGAGTCAACTCTAAAACAAAGTGGTCTGCCAGAGATGGCCTCTCCTTGATTTTTAGATTCTTACATTGCCCCATAAGGGACCCACCATGGAGCCAAGGACAGCAAAAAGCCGACTGGACCAGGATCTGTCTGCTAGTGATATTGGACACTATTAATGGCTCAGAAGTGTAACTACAGACAGGATCCTGGGAAGCTGTTGGATAAACTCGTAGTGGACCATACTCTGAAATCCAATGCAGCCTCTCCTAGGACCTAGCTCTCCCACTGGGTCTGATCTCGGAGTCTTTACTTCACCTCTTCCCACCAATACTCTGAGCTCTCAACAGCTTCTTTGGAGTAAGTTTTTTTTTTTTTTCTTAAACCTGGAGATTCTGTCTTTGTCTCCTGGCACCTAGGCAGACAAAAGCCTAGGCATCATCCTTCTCTGGCAGTGCACTAGGAGCAAGGAGTGATCTTTTTCGAGGCTTGGGAATATCAATAAGCACTGTTTTTGCTAAGGTGCTTTCCATCTCTCACAGTCAGAGCAATCTGCTTGCCTTGAGCTAGCCCAGAGTTCCTTGTTAACAGCTAATTTGGGTGCCGTTAGTATATGGTTCTGTTGCAAATCTGACATTAACATTGATGAGTAACAGAGGGAGGCAGAGCCTTTTACCCCAACTGCAGCAGTGCAGGCCCATATGGTGTCATTTTTCAAGGAACAGATTTTCTGTCTTTCATGCCATTTCAGAGCTGTTCCCCTCTGAAAGAAATTGCCAGCTCTAATTTAATGCAGAACATGCCTGGATGTCACTGCAGAAATCTAGTTAAACTGAGCACTGGCAGGTCCCAAGAGCTTGCAGAAGCAGTGTTCATTTGCACTCATCATGTCTCCCAAGCCTGTGTTGGTGAGCTGAGAGCCAGCCCCAGTGTGGGGGAGACTCTTTCTCTGAGGATCCCAAGGCCTCCTCCTCAGATCCCATGTAATCCAGAATTCCAGCCTGGGTTGATAAGGAAGAAGGTGCAGGGTCTTCCTGCCACATCCCTCCATCCCCATTTTGCCTTTACAATGGCATCATCGAATTGATCCCATCTCTGGGTTGGGACTCAACTTCCATGAAACCCTGTGGAAACTCCTAGGGCAGTTCTGACACCCCATAGACTGACTGTCCATGTGCTTGGGGACAGACAGTTTCAACCGAGACATGTGATCCCAACTCCGACAGTGTCAGGGAGGCCATGAGACCTGCTTTCTAAGCAGGGCACTAGCTGTAGCTGGCTATGGGGTCTTGTCCCCTTAGCCTGCACTTCCTCCCTTTAAGAAGAGAAAACTTAGAAGGTCTCCCCTCTTACACTCAAGTGGCTCTAACAGTTTGCAGTTCTCCTGAGAACCTTTGTGTCCGCATGTCCTATGATCATCACAGCACCCCGTGAGGGAAGCTATGACACTGAGAGGCCAGTGAGGAAACCTGCTTAAGGTCAGGCAGCTGGTCAGAGAGGAGGCTAGGAGAGAGTCCAGCTGGTCTCACTCCCACTGCAAGGCAGCAGGCTGAATCAGAAGCTAGGCTTCAAACACCACATCTCACCACCGGGTGCCATCATGGAGAGCAACCGGCCCACACTGTCAGACTTCTCCAAGGTGAGGGGACTGCATAATGACCTGTGTAAGGATTCAGGCATTATGCTGGCCTTCCCCCGTCACCTAGCAGAATGCACTCGTGCAGTATCCAGATTAGGCCAGGGTTCCATGATTGCGTAGTCTGCACGCAAGCGCAAAGGCACCCTTTAAAAAGAAAGACCCCGCCCACTTATGCTGTCCCTCTCTCTCTCCCCCTGTCTCCCTCTTCTCTTATGTCCGTTCTCTCTGTCTCTGAGTCTCTTTACCTTATTTTCTTACCTCCCCCTCAATGACGCTTTGAATAGGAGTTACATCTACAGGTCAATGTTCCCCCATCTGCCTGCTGCCCATCACCCTCCCTGGACCTCAGTGGTCCCAGCACCAGACCGGGGACCTGCCACCTGCGGTTCTAAGCCATTATTCTTTATTCCTAACTACCTGGGGAATCCTTACTCTGTGACATGTGACCTCATGAAGGAACATCCCAGAAGAAGCTAAGATGCAGCTCCTTAGCTCAGATTCAACTCACTGCATGGCTTGGAACAAGTCACTTGGCCTCTTCCTCTTCGTCTTGGTTCCTAAAGGCGCAGGTAGATCTGCTATCCTAAGCAACCTCTGCTGGAATAGCCTCTGGTTCTGTGACGATAGGTTCAGTGCCAGAATCACACAACACAGTAGTAGGGATAAGATGTGAGCTGATGAGTCAGCCGCCATGTCTAAGGCATTCAAATGCTGACAAAGCAAAATGCTCCAGGAAGTGAAAAGTTAAGCCAAATGTACACAGTAAGTTACTCCTGTAAGTGACTAGGCAAATGCTGAAAAGGCTCACAAACTTAAATCCTAGCCAGGCTGGTTAAGGAGAGTGGAGGGCAGTAGAGGACAGCAGAGACTGGTACTGACTGCAGTAAAGCAGTAAATACTGTCACCACTCAGCTCCAGAGAAGTGTTGTCATTCAGGAATGTCAATGCGGGGCCTATGAAATTCCAACTTTTTATCACACTTGGAAATCTGGATATTTATATGAAAATATTCCAATTTTTGAGAATTAAAAACAAATCCAAAGGCTTCAAACTCCTTTCATGCCAAACAAAATTCGTCTGCTGGCCATATGGTACTTGGAGCCCCAGTATGCAATTCTGTGCTAACATCTTCTGGGTTGGTTTGTGTCTATCTTTGCTTTAAACAATTCCAGAGGGCTCGTTTCCTGGCTTTCCTTGGGGGTGCACTGCAGCAGTGACCTGCCTATATCATTTCAAGTCAGTAATGTATTACAGCACACAAATCTCATTTTCCTGTTCATGGCCTCTGAGACTGGACCCCTGACAGGGGCCAGCATGCATGCCTGGTTCCTCCCTGCCTGCCTGAAAATAGCATTCTCAGAGACGCAAACAACAGAGGGGCAGGAAAGAGTGATTTGGCCTGGCTAGCAGGGTGGAACAGACATGGTTATTTTTTCTTGCAGTCATTTTTACTTTATTAGATCACATAACCATTTTTATTGTTAACTTAGGTACAAATTAATTGCTGTACAAATGAACGAAAGCGCAGATGAATGCCCTCGCCATTGCTTGAATCTTAAAAGGCAATTACTCGGGTTTGTAATCCAATAGAGCCAATAGCAGTGCAGCTGCGGTGCCTGCTCTGGCCCAGTTTGCTGCTAATGGGAAGAATAGATGTCTCTGGAGATCCCTAACAACCTGCACGGACCTGGGGGTAGGCACTGAGGTCCCCACAGCCTCCTGTCTGCCTGTGTCCTCGTTGTAAGTGTGAGGGGCGACTGTGTTAGAGATTGTGTCCACTTTTCCTATACTGAATTACCTCTCGGGAGGATTTCTTATCACTCACTCTTGTGCTTCCGTCACTTATTTTTAAACAAATCTCCAAAACCACATGTAAAGCATGAGCCCTAAAAGGCACTGTCCGTAGACTCCTGTCTGTGTCCAGGAAGCATTGCAACCAGTCCCTCCCCTTCCCCCCACCACAGCAGGGTGTGAGCATTCCATGTACTCTCAGATACCCATCCCACTGGAGGCCTGACCAAAGAGCAGGGGCAGTGTCTTTGGCATCTTGGCGCCCTTGCTGAGGGCATGTGGCACCTGACAATCAGTTCCAGCTGGTGGAGACATTGCTTCCTTGTGCAAGGTAGATTCTATTCAGCTCCTGGATGAACCTTCCACGTGGACATCAGGCAAGCCATTTCCCCCTTGGTGCCACAGACTTCTGTAACTTCCTGCCTAATAGTGTCCTCTCCCATCTAGGGACTGTCAGAACATCTACCTAGAAATAGTTCCTTGGTTTCCACTCCCAGATCAAGCTCGTCTCTCCCTTGCAAATGATACATTATTTTTTTGATTAGATGATCAGATATGGTGTAAATAATGGAACTGGACCACATACAGCTTTTTTTTCTTAAGGAAGGAAGACATTCCTTAGTGAAGAGTAGCCAATACCAGACTCTAGATCTGACTTTTTGTTTTGTCTTGGTCCTTGGGATAGTTGCACTGAAGCCTGTCTAGAAGTTTCTAAATATGAACTTTTACATTTTCATCACAGTGAAGTATTCCGTTAGTAATTTTCACTAAGCCCTGGAGCCATCCGAGGGCCTGTTCAAAATTCAGAGGTGTTTTGTGTCACTAGCGGGACATTTTTGTATTCTGCGTGTTTTACATTCCGACAGAAGAGCCCAAACACAGGTCATAAGCCTGCATAATGACTTACCTTATAAAGGGCAGCTATATGGATCTGTCTCCGGTGTGCTTTTGTCCTTTATAAGCCTAGCATGTTGCCTTACTTACACACTCCATTGGTGTTGAGTAAATGAGTCAGTGATGGACATCTCTTGAAACAAGCTAACAAAACCACTCACTTGTTCTGGAAGCTTTTTCTTCCTTTGCTGCTGCGGATGGAACTTACAGATGTAGTAGACTAATATCAAAGGTGAAACTACCTAGAAACATCTAATCCGGTTTAGCATGCTTTCCTTTTCAGATTTAGAAATCCAAGATCCTCAGGGGAAATTTTTGGAATTTTTGCACAGAATATGAACCCTAAGATAAGCATATGTTTCTATGGCAACTGAACACGAACTTGTTCATTACTTTCTATATTTTACCTTTGTGAAATTCTCATGAGTGAACTGGGACTTGGGGATATATAAAATGCCTAGTCCATCAGGTACTTACTGCTTGTTGGATTCATTCACTGCTTTCTGTGAGTTTGCTATTCAGTGTCTCACAGGTCTCCTGAAGGTTTCATCAACAAAGGGGAGGAGAAAGAGTCCTAGGTCCACAGTTGTTGAGTGGGGCCCAGGCCTAGTTCTTTGAGCTCAAAACCTGAGTTTAAATCAGGTCTCCTAGCCCTGTCCTTACCCATAAAGATTGTCCTGCCCTACAGTTCTCACTGTATGGTAGATGTGTTTGCCAGGGAGATGAAGGATGGGAAAATGTTGTAAAGATCACAAAGCAGCCTGACAGCCAGGCAGTGGTGGCGCATGCCTTTAGTCCCAGCACTCGGGAGGCAGAGGCAGGAGGATCTCTGTGAGTTCGAGACCAGCCTGGTCTACAAGAGCTAGGTCCAGGACAGCCTCCAAAGCCACAGAGAAATCCTGTCTCGAAAAAAACAAACAAACAAACAAACAAAAAAAGCAAACCAAAGCAGCCAGATGGAGGGGGCAAATACTGTCCTTGGGGCATTTTCCCTGGGGGCAGAATAAAGAAGATTCCTTGGAAGTGTGCCAGTATCTCCGGAGTGCTGTGCCTTCCCACTCAAGAACTAATATGGAAACTGGCATCCTGAGAGTGAAACCAGTGGTCCTCAACTGTTGCTGGCAGAAGTCCTCCTTTATAACCTCAAACATTTCCCAGCTCTATTCCTGTGTAATACATTTGTATTGGTAGTGTCTGTTGCTTGAGAAAGTTCATATTAACACAGCTATTCTAATTGTGACCATTCTTTTTATCTGGTTTTGTTTCGTTTTGTTTGTTTTTGTTTGTTTGTTTTGAGACAGTTTCTCTGTGTAGCCTTGGATGTCCTTCCATTTGCTCTGTAGACCAGGTTGACCTTGAAGTCACAGAGTCCACCTGCCTCTGTGTCCCGAGTGCTGGGATAAAAACGTGTGCCACCGCTGCTCAGCTATGACCATTCTTTAAATTATTTATATTCTACTAATTGTTACATCATTGTTACTTGAGAAATACTAGTGCTAGATTAGAGCAAATCATGTTTATCATTCAACCTCTAGACCAATGGTTCTCAACCTTTGATACAGTTCCTCATGCTGTGGTAACCCCCAACCATAAAATCATTTTCATTGAGACTTCATGACTGTAATTTTACTACTGTTATGAATCGTAATGTAAATATTTCTTGGAGAAAGAGGTTTGCTTTGCAAAGGGGTTGCGACCCACAGGTTAAGAACAGCTTCTCTAGACGCTCACAGGTTCCCTGGCTTCTCAGTATAATCCTCTGCACTCAGATCATCCTGCCCACTACAAAGGACAAAATAATGAACAAATGAGAGCCAAGAACGAAACCATGTTAAGTGAACTCTGGCCCCAGGTTGACGACACACAACGCCGATAACGTTGGCATAGCCAAAGAAACAGCTGGTTACAAGGAAACTTGGTTGCCAGCAGAAGTCTAAGGAGGAATTCCATCCAGGGTGTGCTCAGGCATCTGCTATGCTTAGGTCTTGACTGACTTGGGTGCACTGGACAGCATGGGATTCATCGGACTAACTCCTAGTATTCCACTCCCGGCTCAGCAGTCAGGCAACCCCATAGTTGTATTTGATTACAGCTGGACATACTGACTTCCAACTCTGTAACCATCCAGAGAGATTCTAAATTGATGCCAGTCTCAAGTGATGGGTGACAGAGCAGGCCTCAGAGGCATGTGAGTTTCCTCGGGGCAATCCTTTCGGCCCTCATAGGACTACATTCCTTTTTGTAGCAATGTTCAACATGGGCACTGATCAGTTGTCAGATTTTTGGTTAGGGTGGTGTGTGGGGGCCAGTTGTTTTGTACTTTGTAGGATATTGACCTTTGACCTCTACCCTCTAGATACCAGTAGTATCCTATTCCCTACCCCGTCCCATTTATGGCAGTAAAAAATGTCTCCAGGCATTACAAATATTCTTTGAGAAAATTCCCCCCATCCCACCCCACCTAGGTAAGAACCCTTAAGATGACCCCACTTCTACCTGAGGCTCCATTCAAACTTCCCTACTGAATGATGAATGCATTAAGGGTAAATATGTATCACCTTTGTCCAAAGGATTTAGAACACTTGAACAATCCATTTAAGGAGCATGTGGCCAATTGTGAAACACAGTCAAGCTCCATTTCCCTGTAATGCCAAGGAAGTAGGTGACAGAAACTCCCTTTGTTCAGTTACCTGTCTTGTTGCGGTGACAAAGGCCTGAGTGAAACACATTTAATGGTTCACTTCCACTCACTGTTTAAGGAGAAGGGTCCAGTCCCTCCTGGTGGGGCAGTACGGCAGTAGACGTGTGGGTGGCAGTCACATGCATCTCCAACAGAAGCAGAGAGAGGAATGCTGGTGTTCTGCTTGTCTTCTCCCCTTGATCCAGTCCAGGACCCCAGTGCATGGGGTTTCCCACTGCAAGCTTCCTAACACACATTCCCAGAGTTTGTCTCCAAGGGCATTCAAAGTCGCCTCAAGCTGATTTATCTAAGACCAGCTGTTAGCTGGACAAGCAGCTTGGCTGTTAAATTCCTTGCTTAGCATGCCTGATACCCTGGGTTCAAGCCTGTGCTGGCTAGTTTTATGTCAACTCGACACATGCTAGAGCCAGAGAGGAGGGAGCCTCAACAGAGAAACTGCTTCTGTATTATTAGGCTGTATGCAAGCCTGTAGGGAATTTCTTAATTAGTTGTTGATGGAGAGAGCTAAGCCCATTGTGGGTGGTGCCATCCCTGGGCTGGTGGTACTGGGTTGTATAAGAAAGCAGGCTGAGCAGGGCATGACGAGCCAGCCAGTAAATAGGACCTCTGCATTAGCTCCTGCCTCCAGGTTCCTACCTTCCTTGAGTTCCTGTCCTGACTTCCTTTGATGATAAATTCTGATGTGGAAGTGTAAGCCAAATAAACCCTTTCCTCCCCAAGTTGCTTTGGTCACAGTGTTTCATTGCAGAAACAGTAACCCTAACTGAGACAATAATTCCTTATTACCACATAATCTCTGCATGGCAGTGGAAGCATGAGTATCAGAAATAAAGGTCACCTTTGGCTACATAGAGAATTTAAAGCCAGCCTGGAACATTAGCCCCTGGGGTATTTTGTCTTTTATTTTTGTGGTTGTTATTTTGTTCTTTTTTTTTTAAAGGACCAACTATCACAACTGACAACAGTCACTCTCTTGCACGTCAATTGCTCCAGGGACAAAAGTGTCACCCACTTTATAGGCATGGTTTGCACTGCCCACTGTGGATCCCTGGAACTGGAGTTACAGACAATTGAGAGACACCTCAAGGGTGCAGGTCCTTTGCAGGAGCAGCAAGTGGTCTTAACTGCTGAGCTGTCGACTCAGCCCCCCAAATAAAACATTTTGTTGTTTTAAATCCTTGTCTTGCTTTATGGTTTTTTGTTTGTTTGTTTGCTTGCTTTTTTTATTTGAATTACAAACAAGATTGAATTACATGACAATCCCAGTTCCTTTCTCCTTCCTTCCCTCCCCTGCTTTATAGTTTTTATTGTTCACCTTTTCCTCCTAAAATTAGTGCCAGAACGTATTTTAGTAACTTGGGAAACTTGTTTTTTGTGCAGATGAGCTCAGTTTTAGTCGTTGTTGTTTTCAGAAGTGGGTCTAGCCTTTTCAAAGGGCCCCCTCCCATGATTCTCCTCATCTGAGGAGAGCATTCACAGCCTGTCAAGACCTTCAGGCTCAAGTTGCAGAGAATTATATACTTGCTTCTGTTCAGAGACGAGGCTTCCCTTTCTGGCTTGTCCCCTGCTTATTTCTAAGGATACTACTTTCTGTTCTGAGTCCATGGGACCCAGAACTGTTAGTGGGCAGGGAGACATACTGAGTAATTTGGGCATTTTTACCCCACTTTGTTCCAACCAATTCCCACTTCCAGCTTGTGCAAGCCCAGTGTTTTCTAGCCTTTGGAAGAAGAAAATCTGGTTTTGCAAGCCCATCCTGAGCCCTGCCTATGTCTGGTTCTGGTTTCTGTGGGTGCTTGTTCTTGGTCAATGTGGACTGGCTGCCATTGGGTACAATAAAAGAGCAGAGTCAGAAGACAACACCCCAACTCAACTCCCAAAGACACACTCCTGCTTGTGTCATAGTGACATAATACTGAAACGAGGGGGTGGGCAGAAAGAGACCAATTAGGAAGCCTCTTCACAACAAATGTCACTGCCTCAGGAAAGCAGGACTCTATCTGTCATGCTTCTTTCTTTCATTTCTTCTTTCTTTCTTTCTTTCTTTCCTTCTTTCTTTCTTCCTTTCTGTCTTCCTTTCTTTTCTGCTTGGCTCTGTCTGTAGTGTTAGAGGGGCCTCTTTTGGGGTCCTGGGACATGAAGATAGAGATGCTGACACTCTGCAGAATTTCCCAGTGAGGCCTGCTCGGGGGAAGAGTCATTATTACAGTTCATGTGTAGTCAGGCTAGCCCACTTGAAGGAGCCCCAGATGGGAATGACTCAGAATGGGTTCTACTTCACCAAGGTGTCTAATGGCAATCAAGAGAAGAGGGGAGCCTGGTCTCACTATGGGGAAGGAGGTACACCCCATGTGCCTACATTCCAAATGTCAATCTTTCTGTCGCAGGCAGAACAGGCTGGATGCTGGCACAGACCCTCAGCAGCTGCTACAGCTCACCCTCATGGTGGCTTTGTGTAGAGGAAGCTGCTGTGCAGAGAAGCCCCACCCTGGTGCTAGACAGGGCTTGGGAAGCAGTGTTTCATCACAGCCTCCTCTCAGCTGGATGCCTTTGTGGTGGCAGACTGCACAGCCTAGCCTGTCACCACTCCGCCTTGGGCACTGCTGTCTCAAGTTCATAGACCTATTGCCTGCTATATACAATTAGCCCTCTGTATTTATGTTTCCAACTCAACCAATGGTGGTTTATAGGACTCTGAAGAAAATGAAATCTGTATTGAACGTGTGTGTGTGTGTGTGTGTGTGTGTGTGTGTGTGTGTGTGTGTGAGAGAGAGAGAGAGAGAGAGAGAGAGAGAGAGAGAGAGAGAGATCTAGAGATGAGCTCCCAGGACCCACATGGCTGCTCACAACCATCTGCAACTCAAATTCCAAGGGAACCAGCACCCTCTTTTGGCATCCTTGGACACCAGGCACAGACATTCATGCAGGCAAAACGAGCATACACATAAAATTTAAAAATAAAAAAAAAAAACAAAGCACATGGGATGAACATCTCTGCAGACTGCGTCCCTTGTTAGGACTCCTGGGCCAAACTCCACAGATCTCAAGGGACCACTGTATTTTGTATATGCAATCTCATTTTATCACCTCAATAGTCATACACAGCATCATTACCCCCATTTTACAGATGAGTTCATTAAGGTTAATCATGTTGAGAAACTGAGACCTTGTGAGTCTTCATAAAAAGGAGGAGAGCCTGAGGTCTACACAGCCTCCTAATTTGCTCTGGGAAGTTGTAGAGGGGCAGCAATCTAGGCCATTGAAGATTAAGAATCATTGAAGATTAAGAATGCTGAGGACCCAACAGACTTCACTCACTCTCTCAGATAGGCATGCACAAATGCACTTCCCCTGGAGGGTCTGGTACAGGGGTTCTTTCTGTTTTTGTTGCTTTTGTTTGTCAAGACAGGGTTTCACTGTGTAGCTTTGGAGCCTGTCCAGGAACTTGCTCTGTAGACCAGACTGGCCTTGAACTCACAGAGATCCACCTGCCTCTGCTTCCCATGCTGGAATTAAAGGTGTGCGCCACCACCACCCAGCAAGTTCTTAAGATGAGGCCAGATTAGCCATCATAAGCATGTCCAGAGAAAAGCCCCTACTCTCTTCAAAAACACACACTTTTTGAGATTAAAAAAAAAAATCTGAAATCTGCTTTTCTGTACTGTTATCATCACTATGACTGTTTCCTAGTTGGCACTGGCAATCATACGATGCTTGAGGTTTGGTCAGGGGCATTCATTAAGGGAAGAATTCCTGGGGCTGGAGACATGGCTCGGTGCTTAACAGTACTTGTTCTCACCTTGGACCTAGGTTCAGTTCTTAGCACCCACATCTGTCTGTAACTCCAGTGCCAGCCGATCTGGTGGCTTTTGGTCCAATGAGGCACTGCATGCGTGTGGCACACATACCTGCATGCATGCAGTCAAAACACCCATATAAATAAAATAAATCCTTAGGGGTAGGGCAATTCCTCATCCACTGAATTCAACCAGAGGTTGAAAGCATCCTTAGACAGGAAGCTGGGTGATGACAGTTACGAAGATAATGTTCCCGGGTTTGTAGAAAGCAAGCTGTGGAGATGAAGGTGGCCTGCCCAGCAGCGAGTGGAGCTGCTTGCAGAAGGGCTATGTGCATGGCCTGTGAAGATCGGGGCTGGGCCTTGCATCCGGTTCAAAGTACAAGCACGCAGCTCACAGCTCTGGCTGGCTCAGGACCTTGCAGCTGTTCTGGGGATCAGCACAATTAACATTCTCCCATCTCCCAACACCTACAGGAATCTAGTTATGTGGTGGAGGTGGTTCGTGGGAGGAGGGTGGATGAGAGCCTCATAGGTCAGAGACTATCCTGCTCTCAGGCTGTCCTGTTCTGTGGTTGACCGCTGGGCTCTTGGTCACTGTCAACCTGATCCTCAGGTGCCTGGGTGATTGGATCTGGGGTACAAGGGACTACTGATCCTGTGGAGTGGGATTTGGTCAGCCTACTATTCTATCAGAGTGTTATTAAAACCACCCTTGGTTTGTTTTCCTCTACCTCAGGGCTAGGGCTTGGGCCTTGTTACTAGATAATGTCAGAGACATCGCCCCAGAGACATCACTTTACTCCTTGTTGCCTCCTTTATAAGAACAATTTGTGAATTAAGAGGCCAAAAGCCTCCATTAGAATTTCCTGAATGAACACCAACACGTTTCGGAAGGACCAGGATTCCCTCTCCCCTTCCTGCAAGCCTCTGGATGGCTGCCCAGTCAATTACTGTCATTATCTATTGCAAATACATGCCCCTGACCACCTCCAACAAATACTAGACCAGGCACTGATGGTGCCAGGTGAGAACCTCTCCTGGACACACCCAGCGTCTTAGAACTGACAAGCCTCCCTCTAATCCAAGAGCCTACTTCCTGGTGGGGGGCTTGTTCTTTCCTATTGTTTTCCAGTTTGTTTTGTGCTTCTGCCTTTCCATCTCTTAGTCAGAAGTCACTATTCACCTAAGTCACTAAGCTCTTAAAAGTCATTGCCCAGGAGAAAAAAGAAAGAAAGAAATCACTTTTCTCTTAAGATAATTTTTTTTTCCAGAAATCTGCTAGAAAATCCCATCTAAAGCCCGTGTGTGTGTGTGTGTGTGTGTGTGTGTGTGTGTGTGTGTGTGTGTTAACCAGAGCCCTTTAATATCAAGAGTGTCAGAGATCCTTGTTTCCTGTCAGAAGTCATTATCTTCCCATAGGAAAGCACTCGCCTGTGGGATTGCTCTCTCCACAGGATGCTCAGAGCTGTTTGCCATGGTCTGACCTTAGCAGCTTTCATGTGACTGTCTCACTGGGAGAGGCCAAGCAGCTGCTGCCTGTTTGCACCTGTTTTGCTTTTTTATCTGGAAGTTCAGTGCTAGGTCCAGATGTAGCCTGGGGCGGTGGTCACCACATTCTGTCCATGTCACCTGCACATGCGGCATCATCGTTGTGGTAGTCATCTGGTCTACCTCTGTGATTACAGATGTGATGTGTCCTGTGCCTTGGCTGGGACAGTGGCCTTCCAGAAAGGTTTACTACTTTGTTTGAACAACATCAAATCTCTTTTCCTGTAACTATTACTTGTATTACCCTTTATTGGAAGACTGGCATTTCTCCCACACTCGAGCCCATAACTTTGCTCCCAAGCCTTTTCAAGTCCAGGAGAAACATGAACACAAGGGGTCTGAGGATGTTCCCGCTCTGACAGGAATATCCAGCCTGCTAGAGTGTGAGGTGATTCCTGGACCTATTGCTGACCTCACCCCCCTACTTCTGCAAATTCGGTTTGCTCAGGTTTCCTTAATGGCGTGAACACAGAGTCACCACCTCCATCCTAACTTGGCCCAAGATGGCGTGACTGTCTCAAATCAAATGTGTGTTGACCACGCCAAGGGTTCCTAGGCAAAGGCTCCATTTAAGTTATTATTTTCATTATTTTTTTAGAAGTTTGTCACTTTTTACACACACACCTTGGCCAGTGGTGGTGTCAGGAGTGTGTGTGAGCCCAGGGTCTTATACACACCAGGGAAGCTTTCAACCTTTTTTTTTCTTTATACTGCTAGAGACTCAGGTCATACATGCTAGGCAAGGATTATACCACTGAGTGATATTGCCAGCCCTAATTTTCTTTGACTAAGTTTTATATGTCCTTTTAGGTTAATTTCAGGAGTACATAATGCTTGAATTCTTAGGCCTGAGCTCTCTTTCTTTCATGGTGTTTTCGTTCTCATCACTATAACTGATAATTAACATTTATTTGACTTTTGTCTTAGTTTGGTGTTGATAAACTGACTTGTCATTTCTACTAATTTCCATACAATACCTCATATCTTTCTTGGGGTGCTTATCTACTTTGTCATACAACAGGTGTAGCTTTCTGGCAAGCTGTAGCATGTGCCACCATTTCTCTTAGAAACATTCAGCATAGGTGACAATAACCTCTTACACAAGAATTATTCTGGCTACCCCTAAGAGAGTTCATCCAGCTGTAAGAAAAGGAGGAAAGGTTAAAGGGACAGCAGCCATCCATTAACTCTGGTGTCTAATTTTCTCACTCTTGGTATTTGAGGTGCTAGGTGATAGGGTGGCTAGTTTTAACTGTTGACATAATCTAGAGTCACCAGGGAAGAGTCTTAATGATGGACTGTCTGGATAAGGTTGGTCCATGGGCTTGTTATCATTTTGGATGGATTGTCTAAAGAAGGATGGCCCATGGGCTTATTATTTTTAATGGATTGTCTAGAGAAGGATGGTCCATGAGCTTATCATTTTTAATGGATTGTCTAGACAAGGTTGGCCCATGGGCTTGTTATCATTTTGATCCTGTTAACTTAGGTGGGGAGACCTGTCCACTGTGGGCAGTACCATTCCCTAGGAGGGGGAATCATGAACTATATGAAAGAGGAGAAAGTGGACTGATCCCAAACATGGATGAATTAATCCACTGTGCTCTGCTCTTAACTGTGAATGTAATGTGACCAGTTCATTCAAACTCCCACTGCTATGACTTTCCTGCTGTGCCTGACTATCCCATGGAACTGTGAGCTTTATAAAATAAAACCTTTCTTCCCTTAAATTACATTTGTCAGAGTATTTTATCACAACAAAAATACACATGTGTCAATTCACTTGACTTTGTTATTCCACACCAATTTTACAAATCATAACATCACTTTGAATGCCACAAATTCACACAAACATAGATTTTCAATTTATAATAAAAATAAAAGAAAACCACTCAGTAACCTTGGTAAAACAGCCATTGATAACAAGCTACTTACCACGTATTTTGATTTTTTAATTTTTTTATATTTTAGTTTTATTCATATGTATGTCAGTGTACTATGTGCCCAAAGAGGCCAGAGAAGGTGTCAGATCTCCTAGAGCTGCAGTTACAGACACCTAACTCACGGCTGCCTGATGTAGGTGCTGGAACCTAACTCAGGTCCTCTGGAACAGTACAGGCTTTGTACCACTGAGCCATCTTTCCAGCCCCTGTGAGTGCTGATCATGCAAGAGGTGAAGATAGCTGGGATAAAGGCTAAAGTGGCATTTCACTGAACTTTGTATGTTTTGTTTTTCATATTTTATTTTTTTGAGACCATGTCTCATGAATCCTAGGCTGGTCTTGAACTTGCTATGTAGCCAAGGATGACTTTGGCATTTCTGATCCTCCTTCCTTTGCCTCCCAAGTGCCAAGGTCACAGATGTGCACCACCACACTGTTTATGTAATGCTGGATTTGAACTCAGGGCTTCCTGAATGCTAGGCAAGCACTCTTATCAACTGAGCTACACCCCCAGCTCTGAACTGTATGCTTTCAAATGGCTAATTTTATGGTGTGTGAAATACTCATCTCCACTCTCCCCTCAAAAGCTCCATGTTTATTCGTCCGAATAGGCTTGGAGACAAATAGTTTATGTTGCATTCAGTTCTGTCCTTAACAGGCCTTCTGCCAAGAGCAGCTACTTAATCCTTCCGAGTATCTCATCCCGTGTCCAACGAGATTATGAATTGCCCTCATAAAAGACCCACTTGGCCCCCACTGTGTAGAAGGGCCAACCAAAATATCCCTTCCTCTTAGAACCAAATGATTGGGGACATACGTGCTCACATGACCCAAAGTGGCTCCATCAAGGCTCTCGAGGAAGGCTGATGGAGGTATTGGGTCAGGACAGGGCTCTCTCTTCTAAACTTGAGAACAGAGCTCCTGGGCCAAGCTTCCCATCACATGGCAAGAACTCATCAGAGTGTTAATGTAGACGAAACGAAGGAAGCACGTGATGTCCCTGGATACAGGGATACAGTCTAGCCTGAAGCCAACTAGCTGCCACTGTTTTTATTTATGTGTACCAATTCTGTAATAGGAAACCAGAAGAGACGTAACAGAGAAATCTATTTTATAGGGTTGGTATGAGAATTACAGACAGTAACACTTGCAAAGCACTTAGTGTTTGTGTAGTCAGGTGCTCAAAAAAAAAAAAAAAAAAAAAAACGGAAACATTATTATTGCCAATAGCACCATGCAATGCATAAGGCAATTTTGTGTTTGTTTTATTTTATTACCTTACAGTAGCAAAGCGAGACTACTAAGTATAAAGTAGGAGCTCAGTGAACATTCCTTATAGACATTGCCCCCACCCTTGGTATAGAATTTAAGCGTAAGTGGGGAAGTTGTGTGCTTGCTGCACAGGAGTGGGGACCTGAGTTCAAATCTCACATAAGAAGTTGCATGTGATGGTTCATGCACCTGTAGCCCCAGTGCTTTAGGAGGCAGAAATGACCCACTGGGGCTTTCTAGTTCCAGCCTAGATCTAGACTCAAGGACAGACCCTTTCTCAAGGAAATAAGGTTTATAGTAAGAGAGCAGGACAACCACTGTGACCCCCGACTCACTTAACCCCCAACATGTGCACACATACCCACATACAGACACACAAATAACTGAAACATGAATTAATCAGACTTTCTTTACTCACAGGCAATAGGGATGAATGCACATAATGGAAACATATTTGAATCTGAAACATCCTTCCACCCCCCACTCCACTGCCCATGTTTAAAGATGGTTCCAGTTGCGAGTGCTGGTTTGGGAATAAATGCCCTTGGCATTTATAATGACCCCAAGGGCATTTATTCCATGTGCCTTGTTCCCTATTTGTAGAACTAAGGCATAAAAAAAAAGATATCAAGGGGACTGGAGAGATGGCTCGGAAGTCAAGAGCACTGACCGCTCTTCCAGAGGTCCTGAGTTCAATTCCCAGCACCCACAAGGCAGCTCACAATTGTTTGTAACTCTAGTTCCAGGGGACCTGATACCCTCACACAGACATGCATGCAGGCAAAACACCAATGTACATAAAATAAAAATAAATAAACTATTAAAATAATCAAGGATTTTTTTTAAAGACAGGATCTCATTATGTAGCCCTATTTGGCCTGGAACTCTCTATGTAGACAGGCGGGCCTTGAACTCACAGAGATCCACCTGCCTCTGCTTCTGGAGTGCTGGAATTAAAGGTGTTCGCCACCACAGCCCAGCCTAATATCTTTCAAGTTCATTTATATGGGTGTTTTGTTTGCATGTGTATCTGCACACCAGATGTATGCAGTGCCCACAGAAGCCAGAAGAGAGTATCAGGTCCCCTGGGACTGGAGTTACAGACAGTTGTGAGCCACTCCTGTCTGAGTGCTGGGAATCAAACCTGAGCCCTCTGGAACAGCAACCAGGGCTCTTAACAGTTGAATTCTTGCTCCAGCCCCAACCCCAAGGAATAGTTCAATATTCCCTTTGCCTCCTGTCCACAGCATCCCATGGTGTCATGTGGTCAGGGTAAATCAGGGCGCTTATGTGACTGTGTCTGCGATTCTGCACACCCAGGAAGATACACACTTGCTAAAATAAAAATGATGCCAGATACATTTTAGTGTAGCTGGAAGCTTTTGTGTCCTACCTGTTCTCACAGTTGCCCCGGCCTGCGGGGCTCCGGTAATTCGTGAGTCCGAGGTGGATCACGCCTGCAAATAATGGGCGAGAAAGAAAGAGCAGGACCAAGCAGATTCCATTGTCAAGGCCCGTTTATTGATTAATCCAAGGGGTTTTTATAGAGAAAGGAGGAAGCAGAAAAAAAGGAGATGGGGGGAGGGATGAGTTAATTGTTCTCAGGCAGGTATCCGGAATCCCCTGTGTTTCTCTCAAGCACTAACTAAGGAAATGGGGTAGGGGATAGGTGTTAGTTGCTTCTCAGGCCAGGTCCCGGAACCTGAAGGGTGGGATGCTAGGCTAGCTAGGCATGGGGGTCGCCAAGGCTGGCTTCTGACAACAGTTGCTTATAAAATAATCACTCTAAGGCTTAAAATTAATTATAATTGTTTAGCCAATGACGTAGTCATATTACTAACTAGCTCTCACATTTAAATTAACCCATTTCTATTAACCTATGTATTGCCACATATCTGTGGCTTACCGATAATGCTCTGGCATCTTTCGCCTCTGGCAGCTATGTGGCCTCTCCCTGACTCCGCCTTCTTTCTCTCTGTATCTCTGTTTGGATTTTCTGCCTATCGATATTCTGCCTGGCTATTGGTCAAATCAGCTTCTTTACGAACCAATGTGGGAGAGGGACATATTCACAGCATATAGAGGGGCATCTCATATCATTTTAGGGTGACTTTCAGCCATAAAGCCTGAAATAGAATTTAATATCTAAAAAAAAAAAAATCAATGAAAGCCAATTCCATATTGTTTATTCACCAGACACTCAATTAGGGGGGACTAGGAGCACAGCGTGATGAGCAGTAATGAAACAGCAGCTAAGGCCAGTTTCTGAGGCCAAGGACAGCTCTGTTCAGCAAGGATTGTTCCCAGAATGCCTTGCTCCTAGTGACAATACTGGAGTCTGACTGTGGCAGAGATCATGTGGTCCCTACTGGGCTCATACTGTGTACCACGCTCTGGGCAGACAAGTTCTTTGACACTGTTGTGACACTTGGTGTAACCCTGCTATACTTCCACCTCCCAAAAGCACCTGTGTGGCTGTGGCCCAGAAAGGCACGAGCCTTTGCATCCATTGCTCCATCACAGAGCCTCTGGCTCTCAGTCACACCCCATCCCTCCTGGCTTGTTCTGTGGAGGAACCCAGAGCTGCAGTCTGCAGGATCTGAAGGCCCTACTTTATGAGGACTGATTTTTTACTCAATCATTTGACAATCATTTTTATATTAATATCAATGTTGATACCACATAGAACAAAGTTTGAGACTGGAATGAATGTAAGACTCATTCATTTTCTTTAAAGGATGCATTGATTACTTACTAGATGTTACTATGTGAATGCCGATGCCCCTAAGGCCATGTGTTTCGACATTTGGTCTCAGCTGTTTTGAGCCCCTGTGGAATTTTAAGAGGTGAATTTGAAGGTCACAGCCAGGCCCTGTTCTCGCCCAGGAACATGCTTCATGCTTCCTGACGCACTGAGATGTGGCAAGCCACACTGTGCGGCGTTCACCACTATGGATGGAGCCACCCAGCAGCCGTGCCTTCCACCCCTCCCCCTGAACCACAAGCCAAAATAAATGCTTCATTCTCTAAGTCACTTTGTCAGATATTTTATCACAGCGCTGAGAAAAGTAACCAATACACCAGAGCAGGCACCGTCTTGGAATCTTAGGTGAAGAACGCCGGGCAAAGTCCTCACCTCCCGGAACTCACACTCCAGTGGAAACACAGAACACGGCGTTCCACACGCTGGCAAGTGGAGATGATAAAGCAGGAAAGGAGGCTATAGAGAAATGGCTTCGTCATCAGGTCCCCAGTCCTCCTTCTCTCTGGCCCTGCCCCTGCCACCAGAGTTAGCTGAGCAAGCATGGACCCTTGGAGATATGGTGCATTAACTAGGAAAGGACCTGGCCTAAGAGACACATGTTGAGCAGGTTGGCCCAAAGACAGGAAATGCTGAAGAAGGGGAGTTAGTAGTTCACCTTTCCTCCCATGTACCTCCAAGCCTGGCTCTGAAGCCCCTGGCCCTTAACCCTCTTTAGCAGGCTCTGCCTCAGTATTTCTGTCTTCCCATTCATCCCACTGTTGCTTGAACATCTCAGATGCCCACAGGGCTGCCCAGGGGAACTTCATCAGCAACTCACCCTACTCCACTCCTAAGTTTTTTAGTCACTCTGGCCAATGGCAGCCCTGTCTGTGACAGAATCCCACTGCCACCGGAGCTACCAGTTTGCCATATCCCATGGTGGCTTCTCATGGCTCCCTCTGAAGGAACCAATGTCTGTGGGGCAAATGAGAGAAGAGAGCCTGGTCAGGTGATGCCCATCAGCTGACAGGCTGAAAGCCAGCCTCTCCAACTTGGCCGAGGATCAGCCAGCCACCTTTGGGGCTTGTTAAAACAGGCTTCTGGGCCCACCCCTGGAGCTTCTGACTAATTGAGTCTGGGATGGAGTCACAGCATGTCCAAGCCTAACTGGATCCCAGATAGTGTTGGGGCTTCACATGAGGACCTAGTGCTCCAGGTCAAGCATGAGGCAGGCTGCGTCTGCCTTCTATGCCCCAAGCCTCTCCCTAGTTCCTCCCTTCCCTTCACCCTGGGGAACCTTCTTCCTTTTTTTTTTTTCTTCCCTGCCTTAGTCATCTGAGCATCCATTTCTTCTGCTAAAGAGGAACGTGAGCTAGAAAATAAATTACAATGTCTCAATATCTAGTCATCCCTCCCAGGAATATTTGAATTTAGCTTTCCAACAAAGTTCCAAAACGCCAGAAAGAAAACCGCGGACAGCCTTCAGGGGTCAGTGAATAGTGGTTGTGGAAACTGTGTGGGCGAGCACTTATCTCACCCCCTCTGTGTGCCAGTGGGAAACGTCTTCTGCCCGGTTGCGGAAGGATTAATTCTAGGCCCCTCTTCTTCTGAATCACTGAGGCAAAGACACTCCAAAGGGAACAATTCCTCTTAATGTCTGTGATTAAATCCCCTGAAGACACAGGGTGCGAAGTATCTTTTGTGTTCTAGAATGTCTCTGCCTTAGTAGATGAGCTTGGTCCCCCTGCTGTGGGACACCCTGTGGTGCTTGCACAGAGGTGGGAGCGGTGGCGGAGGTGGGGGGAGGGGGAGGGGAATCTCTCTCTGCAGAATAAGCTGACCAGGATTTTTGAAGTGTGGGAGGGTGAGAGACACAGAATATACTTACCCCTCAGCTCCAGGAAGCGTTTCTTGGCCTCTCTGCCCCTCATCTTCTTCTGAGAATCAATTATCTCCCAGAAAGAATAGAAACATGGCCAGAGGAAGAATGGGAAGGAGCCTGGTCTGAGGGAATCCTGACAGCGTACTCTGAAACACTGATATGGCATGGGCCACCCCTCCCTGCCCCACGAGTCTCTGAGTTAGTGGAGATGACCTTGCTGGCCTTTCTGCTGACCTCTAAGTGTCCTCCAGCCCTTGAGATGCTGTGGGCTCCACGACCATGGTGGGTTGCCACAAGAGGTGCTTTGAGCAGAGTCAGCTCATCAGAACAGCTGGATGGTGCTCTATTGCTTCACTTGGTCTTGTGTCTGATGAAACTGCACACAAGGCCTTGTCTACGGCAGAGCCTTTCTCCAGGCCTGTCTTGAGCGGCTGTTTCTGAAGCCACATAACACACCGAGAAACACTCCCATTCTCCCTGCCCTTCAACACTTCTCCCATCCCCTCCTATTCAACGATTCGTTTTACACAAGGAACCCTGCAGCAGTGCCAGCTACAGCCCCCCGCCCCATCCCTAAAGCCCCCCAAAGTGGCATTGTCAACAGAAAGAATTTGTTTCACAATACAATTATTGCTGGGGGGAGGATGAACACCAATGTGCATATGTGACACCAAGGCTGACCCTGGCATTAAAAATGGAAATTAAGAGGTCTTTGGGATACCTCAGTGCGTAGGATACCTGCAGACTCTAGAGATCTACATGGAAGAGAAAATCAACCCTATGATCCTATGATCTCCACTTGCAGTCTGTGGTATACATGCCTACACATGAGCATGTGCGCGCGCGTGCGCGCACACACACACACACACACACACACACACACACACACACACTTTTTTTTCTAAGTATTTTTTAAAAAATACTTTTAGATCAATGGCTTAGTGATTAAGAGCACTGGCTGTTGTTATTCCAGAGGCCCCAGGTTCAATTCTTAGCACTCACATGATGGCTCACAACTGTCTGTAACTCCAGTTTCAAAGGATTCAACCTGCTCTTCTAGCCTCCTCAGGCATTGCACATATGTGGTGCACAGATACGCACGCACAGTGGCAAGTTCAGGTTTGTCTTGTCATACATGTACTCCTGGCTGTAGCCCAGGCTGGTTTCAGACTTGTGGCAATACTAGTGTCCCAGCCTCCCGAGTGCTGGGGTTTCACATATGCACCACCACACCTGGCAACATTTAGATTTAAATCTTTGTCTGACTGTTAGTAGTTGTACGATAGTGGATAAGTTATGTAACGTTTCTGAGTGTCTCAGTTCATTTATCTGAAAATTGACAAATGAGAGCTTGCTGGAGAGCTGCCTCCTTCCTCAGAGGATGGCATTTCTTTCTGCATGTGAAGGTTCCTTAGTCTTGGCTGGTGTCCTTTCTGTGGATAGTAGCTTTCTCTTCCCTCTTCTCCTCTCCTCCTCTCCTCCCCTCCCCTAGTTCTTTCCGATTCTCCCTCTTCCTCCCAGCAACACAGCTTTTCTAATGCATCCATGTTACTGTGATGCTCC
The DNA here is from genome assembly GCF_003668045.3 of Cricetulus griseus. Classification (NCBI taxonomy): domain Eukaryota; kingdom Metazoa; phylum Chordata; class Mammalia; order Rodentia; family Cricetidae; genus Cricetulus; species Cricetulus griseus. The sequence continues at coordinate 57,976,248 of NC_048597.1, read as the reverse complement.
CAGTCTGCTTCTCCCCACCCCATACCCCACCATGACGCCACCCTGGGTGACCTGCCCCTCCCCTTCCTAGGTAGCTGGGCTCCAATGTATTCCTCTCCTCTCTCCTCCCCTTTCCTCCCCTCCCCACCCCTTCCCTTCTTTTCCTTTTGATTGCTGCTGTTTCACTGAAGGGACCAGCTCCCCTTTTGACAGTCATAGCGGCCGAACACATGCTTGTATGACCTTGTCCAGGACACTAGAAAGTCAGATGCCTGACTCGTGACAAGGAACCAATCAGAAGTTAGCTGGTGGCACTATGCTTTACGACCCTGGGTGTACTTTACGGACAAGCGCACAGCAATGAGGCAAAGCATAGCAACCACCCTGGGAGGGCCTATGGGCCATAACAACCAGTTGGCCAATCAACACAGGGCAATCCCTCCAAGGCTGGAGGCACACCAATCGTGAGTCTGTGCGTACCCCTAGACACTTCCCTTATGCTGCCCTATAAGATCTCGGTCCTGTGGCTTCTCAGAGTCTTTTGCAAGCCATCCGCCATGGCGGGTGGGTGAAAGACCCAAGCTAACATGGGGTTAGCTCCTTAAATTACAATAAAGCCTCGTGCAGTTTGCATCAAGCTCTCAAATCTGCCTGGTGATTGGGGTGACAGCGGTTGTGGCCTGGGACCCTGGATACCTGAGTTTTCCAGGGGTCTAACACACTGTGTACTGCACTCCTAACCATCCCCTAAAATCGCTGAAGGTCTGAACTAAATTCCCTGGAAAAGCATGGCTCCAAGAGGCATCTGAGCCCACTGGCCCTTCGCCCACCATGTTCACTCATCAGGCATGTACAGATTTCTTTCCTGGATGGTCAGAAGGCTCAAGGAAGCAGGAGCAGAGCCCGGAGCATTAATCTCACTGGGCCTTTCCTTGAATCGCATGGCCTGAGTGCCACACCCACTCTGTGCTTTTGGACCCCTTCAGTCTCTGAAGTTGTATTCTTTGTCCATTTGCTTTTTCCTCCACACACCTCACCCATTCTCCTTTGCCGCTTCCCTGGGCGATCACATAGTGAATGGTTATCTTTTTCTATATTTCCTGCAAAGCATATGGTGATATTTTCCTGCAGAGTGTTTTTGTTTTTCTGTAAGTGCTATTGTGTCCCCTAGTACATTCTGATTCTCCCACTTCCTCCCAGCAATACGGCTTTTCTAATGCGTCCATGTTACTGTGATGTTCCCAGCCTGCTTCTCCCCACCCCATGTCCAACCATGGCACCACTCTGGGTGACCGGCCCCTCCCCTTCCCAGGTAGCTGTGCTCTGGTGTACTCCTTTGCTTCCTTGGCCAGCACTTCCACCGTCTCCCACCTGCCTTGCTTGTTCTCTTTTGCTCCTGAAGGCCTAATCTGTGCTCGGTACAGTCTCTAATGATGGCGGCAAAAACTCACAAAGAGTTTGAGAATGAGACTAGTGGTCCCAGACAATAAGATGCCTCCCTCTTAAGTAAGTTTTCACATTAGGCCTGGTACTTTCTTCCATTAATTGATTGATTGAAATAAACACATTTCCCAAAGGAAAATGCATTTCTCTCCCTTCAGAGGCTGTGCAACAGGACTCTCGAATGAGAATCTCTTCGTCAGCAACACACTTGCCCTGTTCTTGGCATCATGTGGGTTCTTGTGTTTCTTGGGTGGTGCTGGGGGTGTGTATGCACACTTGAGCATGTGTGTGCGCACATGTACACACTCACAAGACTTCACAAGAGCACTCAGAGACCACTGCTGTCTTTTCAGAACTGCATTCTACATTTGGGACTTTCCAAGGCCCTAGAGGGAAGACGATGGTTGCCTCAGTTCAATCCTTTACTCAATTCTTGTGTCACTAGAAGAGCTAGCCTAAGCTAAGGAAACTTTCAGGGGAGTAAGCATTGTTCACAGGGGATACCAAACTTCTGGACAAAGTGCTACAGATTTCCTGATGCTCTGTTCTGTCACTCCGGCTTCTTCCTCAGCTTCCTGTTACATGGTCTCTTCTTGGTTGTTCAGTAACTACCCAGATGCAAGGAATCCTGCATGGTGAGCCAGTGACCATGGCCTTGATGCTACAACTGCTCCCATGCCCCTGGGCTATGGGCATATGCGACCCTGAACTACTGCTCTGACCTCTCAAGGCTTAGGTTTTCTGATTGAAAGGTGGTGGTGAGCTGTTGAGGATTTGAGTTCTTCCAGCTTGGAACAGTATATTTTCACAAAGTTTCAATACTGATCCGTATGCGCACCAAGCAGCACCCTTGCATTCTCCCTCCACCAGCTCTGCCTGCCTGCTGGGCATCTGAGGACCTTCACCCTGTCTGCCACTCCCTGAAGTCAATTTGCAGATACTTTTCCCTCAAGAGATTCTCTCTCTTTTGGACATGACCACTCTAGTTCTAGTCTCACAAGGTGTCTGCCTCCCGCAATCCTTCCTTCACGCTCACAATCCTCCCAAAGTTTTATCAGTTAGGTGGAAGCAACTCATACTTTGATTCCTCTTGCTTTGCCCTTCATTCTTGTGGCTCCTCTTGATCAGGAGTAATTCTGGGCTGGAGCCCTCAGTTATGCAAGCTTCCAGGCTATCCCAGCATCTCTAGGTTGCCCTAGATCTGCTTCCTAGGCGAGCAGACAGAGACCAATGAATCTCTTCAACAGCAGTCTGCTAGTCCTTTTAACCTTTCCATGATCACATTTACAATGTTGTAAAAGCTACGGGCACCACCTCTGTCTGACCTCATTCGTACATCCCTTTCTCATTCCCCGTGAAGGAAACAGCTCAAGGATGCTGAGACAAGTATCCTGTCAAGGCCAAGCCAAGGCTCACAATCTGGGGGGTTATAGATAATAATGGCTAGAGAGCTACAGACAAAGTCGTCCTCTGCAGCACACACAGTGCTAGAAAAATGGGGTACAGAGGGCAGAATGAGGTAACAGGAGGTTTGACTGAAAGTCACCCACTGAAAACGATTCATAAGTACACTCGCTGCTTTAGACACAGAGGCACCTACAGCAGGACGGGAAAATCATTAGGACGGAGGCAGAGGACTGTCTAGTGATGAATAGGCATATTTATCAAGCTGCCCTCCTATCTGAGCAGTCTCCTTTCCCATGCCCTTTGTCTTCCCCATCTTGCTGCAGTTCACAGGGAATGGCAAGAGGCTGGAAAACAGCCCCGAAGGGATGTAGCATAGTACATATTCGGACACCCGGCACAAGCCAGGTAGGCAGATGCGCTGGTTTCCCAGTATACTGGTACATGCTGAAGTCCTCTCTCAGATGTGGAGTCATATTCATTTGTCATATTTATTTGTTAGATAACTCCTTTTCCTTCCATTTTCATGTGTGTGTGTGTGTGTGTGTGTGTGTGTGTGTGTGTGTGTGGTATATGCCTGTGTGTGTAGTGCTGTAGAATATTTGTTTAGCTATGCAAAGATGTGTTGCATTTGTTTAATTATGTAAAGATGCATTACCTTGCCTGCTTAAGGCACCTGATTGGTCTAATAAAAAGCTGAATGGCCAACAGCAAGGGAGGAGGAGGTATAGATAGGACTTCTGGGCAGGGGTAGTAAGAAGGAGAGGAGTTTAATCTGGGGAAAGAAAGAAAAAGAGATGCTAAGGAGATACCAGAGACCAGCCAGCCAGACTTTGAAGCAGGAAAGTAGAACATACAGAATGAAAAAAAGGTAATAAGCCCAGAGTCAAAACATAGATAATAGAAACAGGTGAGATTAAGTTACATACGATAGTGGGACAAGCCTAAATTAAGGCCGAGCATTCATAATTAATAGTAAGTCTCCCTGTCTTTATTTGAGAGCTGGTTGGCTGTAGGGAGCCGTCCCTGCATTCTCCATTACAATGATGGCGCCTGCAGGCACTGAATGTAAATAAGATTATTGCGCAGGCGCTGGGTAATCTTCCATTCCTTGATCTCTGCCTATTCCGTGGCGTCATATGGCCTGAGGAGCTGAAGCCAATCATAGGGTGACACGTCCCAGGCGGCGGCTGCCAGCCTTTATTAGGGGACGGGATTCTTGGCTCGGGGTCTCCGCTCTGGTAAGCTTATGCTCTCCTCTCAAGACGCATTAAAGCTTTACTGCAGAAGGATCTGAATGTCCTGTGTGGTTCTTGCTGGCGAGACGATTGCGCGGGACAGTTGGCAGCCCAAAGAAAAAGCCAACTATAGTGTGGTATGTGAATATGCACAAGTGGAGGCCCATGGCTAATATCAGGAATGATCCATCATCACTCTTTACCTTTTCATTGAGTCAGGGACTCTTAATCAAACTCAGAGCTCACTGATACGGCTAGGATCACCAGTCAACTTTCTCTGGGGAGTTACAGGCTGCCATACCCACCCACCTGGGTTCTAAGGACCTGAAATCAGGCTTGTGCAGTAAGCACTGTAACCACTGAACCATCTCCCAGCCCCATAGATAACAATTTAAAATAATTACAAAGCACTCTAAAGATATCCCACATTTTTTTGTCATTGGTAGTCAGAACATAGTTTAAGGAAACTCTAGATGAGAAATCAAATAAATATGTATACCTTGAAAGTATGTATAATTCAGTTGCAAATTTGGGTACAAGTGCTCAGAGAGGCACTTGGGGGGTTGTGATGCTGTAACTGAGCCAGACTTTCTTGTAAGTCCCTATCTCTTGTGAAATAGGAGTAAAGACAGCATTCCCTTAATGACTGTATTAGTGATGTTTGCATCTCTGTGACCTATGCCTTGCAGAAACAATGTAAGGGAAAAATGGTTTATTTGGCTCTAGATTCAAAAGAGTTTTGGCTCACCATGTGCAGAAATTATAGTAAAATTCAGGGCATCAAGAGTGCAGCAGAGATTCCTCTTAAAGATGCAAATCAGAAGGCAAGACCATGACAGAACCAAGGGAAAATTTAGCCTTCAATGCCCACCTCTCCTGACTTTACTCCTGCCAGCAGGCACCCACTTCCTAAAGACTCCACAGCCTTCAAGATAGTACCACAAGCTGGAGCTGAGTCCACAAAACATGGATGCCATGCCATGCTCAAATCACAATATTCATCAGGAGTTCAGTCACTTCCGGTTTAGAGAGGCTCCCTGGGGCCAACACTCAAGAGTCCTTTTCTCTCCTCTCACCCTGCTCCAGCCCAAGATGGTGGCTGTGTGTATGCGAACTCCTGTGTGTGTCCTGTGTGGGCCTTTGAGGACTAATGGTTGTTTTCTGTTTTCCACAGTGGATTTTAAATTCAGGCAGGGCCCAAGGACCTCCTTGCTGGCTCCCAAACCCCAGCCTCAACTTCATTTCCCTTCATGGTAAGACCACTATCCTTCACTGTGGAGTCCCGATGCCAAGCTCACTAGTTTACACCTTCACTACCATCTGTGTTTCCCAAAGGGCTTCCTAGAATCTGAGACCCCTACACAGTACCTGGGGTGAATGGAACACCTAGGATACCAACAGGCCCTCTCCCTGCTTATCTATCTCAGGTGACCACTTAGCTTTTAAAGCGTGGCTACCTCCTGTCAGTGACAGAGATTGCAGGCTTATGGAGAGCCATCAGATGATGGAAGGTATGCATAAAATACTTGCTCCTGGCTTGCTCTGATGCCACCCACCAGAAACTCACACTGAGGAGTGGTCCTATGGACACTAGGTCTGATGATTTTCTTCCCCCAGTTTTAATCCTTTTTCTAAGTGCCTGTGGGGCAAGAAGGAGAGGGAGATGCTCCTCGCCTCTCCATCATCTTTCTTGAAGTAGTGACCTCCATGGCCTGAGCACCATGGGAAATCAGGCATCTTTTCTATGGAAGAAATAATGATTTGGGTACTCAGACTTGGCTTTTGATGTTGAGCAATCTTGAAATCAGGACCCCAAAGCACCGCTTACCACCCCCCAAGTATCTCCATTACATTTAGTACTTACATTTGACAGCTGGGCTGCCTTTCTCTAGATGAGAACAGTTGCTGTGGTGGTTTGAAAGAAAATGACCCCCAAAGGGACTGGCACTATTAAGTGTGGCCTTGTTGGAGTACGTGTGGCCATGTCACTGTGGAGGTAGGCTTGGAGGTCTCATATATGCTCGACCCATACATGGTGAGATAGACCACTTCTTGCTGCCTCTGAGTCAAGACCACTTCTTGTCGCCTCTGAGTCAAGATGTAAAAACTCTCAGCTACTTCTCCAGCACCATGTCTGCCTGCATGCTGCCAGGCTTACCGCCATGACAATAATGGACTAAACCTCTGAACTATAAGGCAGCCACCACAATTGAATGTCTTCCTTTATACGAGTTGCAGTGGTCATAGTGTCTCTCCACAGCAATAGAAACCCTACTAACTAAGGCAGCTGCTTAGGAAGACATAAAGGTCAGCCATACATGTTTTAATTCAACTACAGAGAGAAGTCACAATGTTGGGGTGGAGGGAGAACAAGAAATGAGACATGGTCTCTGACCCGAAAAATGATAATTCCATGAGTGATGAGCAATTTAAACAGGCAACTGAGCTGCAGCAGGGCCTATAAATGCTGTGAGATAGCGGGGAGCATTAGGAGCCAAGGGAGGAAGTAGAGGAGGTGGCCTGCTTCAGATGGGATGCAGGCAGGAAGACCTTGTAACAATGACAGTAATCAGTACAGACAACTAAGATGTCCAAGGTTCAAAGCCAGGCTGTGGAAACACGGTGGTCCGGAGCAGCTCTGCTTGGGCTTCTATACCCTGCTGCTAACTTGTGGTTCCAAATGCTCACTCTCCACTATGTCTGGTTTTGGGGTATTTACTGGAGCTTTCTGGGCTGTTTTGTGGATTTACACCCCATTTTCCTGTTGTGAGTCTGTAGCAAAACTTGATTTTCTTGTAGTTTGTCAAAGTGGGTGTTTTAGTTTGTTCTCTATTGCTGTGATAAACACCACAACCAACTTGAGAAGGAAAGGGTTTATGTGGCTTCCACTTCCTCCAGAGAAGTCAGGGCAGGAGCTCAAGGCAGGAACCTGGAGGCAGGAACAGAAGCTGAACCATGGAGGAATGCCGCTTACTGCCTTGCTCCTCATGGTTTGCTCAGCCTGCTTTTTAATACAGTCCAGGACCACCAAGAGTGGCATCACCCATAGTGGGTTGGTCCCTGCCATATCAGTCGTTAATCAAGAAAATGCACTCCAGACTTGCCTACAAACCAACCTGATAGAGGCATTTTTTTTTTTTTTCAGTTGAAGTTCCCTCTTCCCAAATGACTTTAGCTCGGGCCAGGTTGACAAAACAAACAAACAAACAAACAAACAAAAAACAAACTAGCCAGGACAATCAGGTAAATGTCTTTGAAAAAAGGAACAGTTCCCGGAGGTTGCCCTCCCACTTTCCCAGCAAACCCTTCACCCAGATTATCTCGTTAGCAGCTACAGCTGTACCTGTATTAGCCCAAGCAAAGTATGTGTTCAGGAGAGCCAGCAGAGTCACATTAAAAAGGATTCCAGAAAGCCGATGGCACACTTGTTGGGAGCCAGTTTGAGAGACTGTGAGACCCAGGAACTTGAAAGTCCACTAATGTAATTTATGGAGTGCCTACTGTATGTAAGCTTTTGTTCTAGACCTTGAAACTGCAGATGTAAAAGAGAGCTGGCAAAGGGCTTTTCTGTATTCTGTAGAGAATGTAATTGCTAAGTAAGAATAAACAAGAGTTATGCAGTGCTGGGGAAGTAACTCAGATGGAAGCATGCTTGCTTAGCAAGCATGAAGCCCTAGGTTCTGTGCCTAGCACAACATTAACTGGATAAGCGATGCATACCAGCTATTCCAGCACTCTAGGGGTAGAGGCAGGAAGATCAGGAGTTCAAGGTTACCCTCAGGTACTTAGTGAGTTTGAGGCCAGCCTAACTTACAGGAGACAGTATCTCAAAAACAGAAACTAAACAGAGTGGTGAACACTGCTAAAACCCAAAACAGGGCAACAGGCTAATGAGAAGTGGTGGGGTTGCCCTTTTTTGAAGGTCCTGGTTGTGGGTGTTAGTGAGAAAGATGATACTTCTTGTGGGCTTCTGTACTGAGTGTAAGCAAGCCTGTAATTACTAGAGTATGTTGTATTAATACATGCCTTGAAGCATTTAGATGTATTGTTTCTGCCATCTACAGTTTATTAAGTTTTTAGCAGTAATTTAATAACATCCAGACTTGTTTTATTCTAAGGTCCTATTAGATTGCATTAAGGTAGTTCTGTCTACTTGAGCTTGAAGTAGATGGAGGGAAAGCAATTGGTTCACAAATTGCAAATAACCATGCATAGAGAGCAATTTCCACGAAGAAAAGTGAGAGAAGCAGTCAATTCACTAAAGGATGAATCAGGACACAGGAAATAGGGGGTAGGCTGTAGAAACAGGCGTCATGCAGTCTGAGCAATCTTGTCTTTTATCACATCAGACGTTCTATTGCATTTCTTGTATGTTGCTTAACAGGGATAATACTCAGCCATGGGTCATTGCCCCCTCAAAACAACCTCTGGTTTTCTCCGAAAGGATCCTCTTAATATTACACAATGCTTAAGAGCCTTGCTCAGACACTCAGAAAGCCAGTTTAATGCTGACACGCTAAACCACCAAGAATATGAGCACTGTAACCTACGGTTTCTGAGATTTTACAGGAAGAGTGATGACCAAGAAAATTAAGGCCAGGGGAAAGGTCTCGCATGCCAATTTGGAGGCTGGTCTGGTACCAAGTGGGAAGTTGCAGCCAACTCTTCCCTGTGGGAGGACAGCTAACTAGCACTGTTAACACTGCTCCATGATTTAAAGAGATACTGGCTTGTCCATGACTCTCAAGTATTTCTGGTGAATAGTGTTCAAAACCACCTCATTTCAATGTATTGCACCCCAAGTGACCAAATCAAATGGGAAGTGAAATAATATATAGGAAAGAACACTATTTACTCATAGTGTTACTCAGCCTCATCATCCTTTGACTAAACCAGTTAGCTTCCTGTTCAGAGTTCTGTTTCATGTTCCTTTCCTCTGTGGTGAGATCAATAAATTTAATATTGTTTCTCAAGTTCCTCCAAGGGGGACCTAAATGAGTACCATGTGTAAATCACTAGATTAACTTCACAATACCAGATGGGAGGGAGAGTATCTTAGTTAGGGTTTCTTTTGCTTCGAAGAGACACCACCAGCACAGCATCTCTTACAAAGAAAACATTTCATTGTGGTGGCTTACAGTTCAGAAGTTCAGTCCATTATCATGGCAGGACATGGCAGCATGCAGGCAGACACAGTGCTGGACAGGTAGCTGCTACATGTTAATATGCAGGCAACAGGAAGTAGACTGTCACACTGAGCAAAGCTTGAGCATATATGAGACCTCAAAGCCCACCTCCACAGTGACACACTTCCTCCAACAAGACCACACCTATTCCAACAAGGCCACACCTCCTAATAGTGCCACTCCCTTTGGGGACCATTTTCTTTCAGACCACCACAGAGAGGAAATGCCTCTTATTTCCTGTGTTCTCTGTGAGATGGAAAATTCCCAGTGACTACTCTCCCAGGGGTACATCTAAGTAACCTTTTGGGTTTTTGTTGTTGTTGTTGTTGTTGTTGTTATTGTTGTGTTTGTTTGTTTGTTTGGAGACAGGGTTTCTCTGTGGATTTGGAGCCTGTCCTGGAACTAGCTCTTGTAGACCGGGCTGGTCTCGAACTCACAGAGATTCTCCTGCCTCTGAGTGCTGGGACTAAAGGCATGCACCATCACCAGCTTAGTTAACCATTTGTAAAACTCACCTTGCAGCACTGAAGACTTCTATTTTGGCCTCTCTGTGGTCTAGAGCACCAAGTGCCAGCAAAAGGAAGAGAGATGGTGACGTAGAAGGAGATGAGTACGTGTTAGCCAAGGAAGTCATCTTCATGACACTTGACTCAGTATATTTATTGTTAGGCATGGTGCTAAAGCTAACAATGAACGTGTAGGGACCACCACATGTGATGTAGGTGGTTACCCACATGGGAGTAATGATCCATAAGCCCTCTACTAAAAACCAATCCATCTCTGCTTCTACAGAATCTACTCATCACCCCACACCCTGACCTTCTGCCACAGCTGACTGGACCACAGACAGATATTTAACCCTCATTGGTCCAATAAAATGATCTCCTAGGAAGATAGAAATTGGGTTCAAACAGCTACATGGTAGATTCCTGTTATGGCTTAAATGAATATGTTCCTCCAAAATTCAAATATTGTAACTTGTATCAAATGTGATGGGATTAAGAAGGAGGGTCTCGGGGCTAGAGAGATTGCTCAGTGGTTAGAGTACTTGTTGCTCTTCCAGAGGATCTGAATTTGACTCCCATCACCCACTTGATGCCTCACAGCTACTCACAGCCTCAGTTTCAGGGAGTCACCCTCTTCTGACATCCTAGGACACCAGGCACATATGTGGTGCACATATACATACATTCAGACAAAACACTCATACACATTATATAAATAAATAATCTAAAAATAGACTTTTTAAAGGGAGAGTCTTTGAGAAGTGATTATATCATGAGTACTGCGTCTTCATGAATTAAATTAGTAAGTTCTGCAAAAGGTTTTGTTTGCCCTTCCATCTCTTCTGCCCTGTGGGGACACAACATTCATCCCCTTTTTTTTTTTTTTTTTTTCTGTCTTCCACCCGCCATGTGAAGTCACGGCAACAAGACTCCATCTTGAACACAATGAACTCTCAACAGACAGAAAAATCTACCTGTGTTTCCATCTTGGACTTCCTAGGGTCTAGAATTGCGAGCGGTGAATTTCTATTATCTATGAACTTGCCCTATCTAAAGAAAGTATTTTGTATAGCCGCCCAAATGAAATCAGCAAGGGGTAGGGCACCAAAACTAAACTATGGTTAAGTCAGCAAAACAAGAGAGCGATGCAGGCAAACCTGTCAACACATCGGGCACCATCCAGAGACCTTTACATCTGGACTCAATATCGCAACAGTCCTCCGAGGGACATAAGTGATGTTATTATCTTTGTCCCAACTTTGTGAGAGAAAATTGAAAGAAGGAAGGATTTTGAATGTGCTCAAGATCACAAGTGACTCAGGGGAAGGGGGCGGGGGTGGGGGAAGACGGAGAACTATAGAGACTTGGAAATAAGCACCAGAGAAGGAGACAGAGAGAGCAGCCACTTGCTTCTCTCTGTTAGCCTCTGGTGTCGATCCACGTGCCTTGCTTCTTCCTCTGAGATGCACCATATTCCCCTGTTTCTAACCAATTTTCATTTTGCTCAAGTCAGCTTGACAGAGTTTCTGCTCACTGCCTGCAAATGATCTCTGACTCAAGCATTGGAATAGGAGGGAACATTTTCCAGCAGGGGGGCTGTCGTTTGCTAGAACTGTGTTATGTTAATCAGCTACAGGAGCATGTGAGAGATGTTTTAATTTTGTTCTTTCTTGAATTCACACAGTAAACCAAGCAGGGGTCATATAATTCCCTTAATAGCTGAGATTAAATTTCGCACAAAAATATGATTTAGGAGAGAAGCTCCAATTTCAGCCTGGTGACTGGGGATAGGCGCAATCATGACTTTCCTTCCACCTGTGAGATAACTCTCTAGAGTGGAGGGAAATGTGTACTAATCTGTCAGAAGAAGGGTGGAGATGATGCATTCTTAATTAGTCTTCATTTCTACTTCCCAGTTAATGTGTTTTTAATTACTGTGCGAATTTTTCCACTGCCGCATTACAAACCATCCCCAACACTCTGTAGCTTAAGAAGCTCAACAATCACTGTTTTCTCGATCGTGGTTTCTAAGGGCCAGGAATTTTGATAGGACAAAACAGAGATGGCTCGGCTCAGCCCCACGATGTCCCGGACCTCAATTAAAAAGATGCCAAGCTGAGCAGGGTGGGGCTGGGTGGGAGTACCTTCACTTGTGTACCTGGCTATTATTTCTGGCCGTTGGCTAGAACTCCACCTGGGCTGCCATCCAGAGCCTCCATGTGGCTTCTCCATGTGATTTCTCCGCATGACCCAGTTTGCTCTCCCTCCCAGGATTGCTGCCGGGTTCCAAGAGCGAGAGCCTTAGAGACAGCTGGGTAGAAGCTTCGGCTTTGTGCCTCGGAAGTCACACTGCATCCCTCTGCCAGAACCCAAACCTATCTACCTGCAAGAGGTGGGAACACAGCTCGTACCATGAGGGGAGAGATGGTGGTGAGAAATCACATAGTGAGATGTTAGGATTGCATGGATGTTATTGTCACGGATACCTTTGGGAAAAAAGCAGAGAGTCAAAAAACAGCTTAGCAAATGTTGACGTCTTAAAAAATAGACCTGTGGAAGTCTGTAAGTGTCATACGTCTTTAAACTTTTAATTTCGTCAAGACTTGGGTGGCCCAGTTGAAATTTTCATCCATTGGAAGGAAATGGGTAAGAGCAAAGGGAAATGTGAGTCTAGGCATTACTGACCAGCAGAGACCTGCTGCCGTGTAAAAATGACAGCCCGAAGAAGAAGGGCCATCCTATCTGAGCAGGGTGAAGATCTTCAGACTTACAGACTGAGGAAATGTTTCCCAAAGTTCAGAATAGATGCAGCCGTAGTGAAAAGCTCTGGAAGAGAGTAGGCCTAAAATGGGATAGCCCTAAAAATAGAACCCAGAACCTAAAATTGCAAATGATCCTGATGAGGAAGGAGAAAAAAAAAAAAAAAAAAAAAAAAAAAAAAAAAAAAAAGGACTAATCCAAAAAGAAAGAAAATAGCCTTCCTGCTGATTATCACATAGCTTAAGGGGAAACACAACGACAGGGGGAGGGGCACACAATCAAGATACGTACAGAAAATGTCAGCACTCAACAAAACAAGCCTTGCCATTATGTAGCCTGTGCTCCCCTCTGCCTGTCATCATCAACTCGTAAGAAAATCAGGGGCCAGCAAAAGCCTCCCCCCAAAAGGTGAGGTGTCAAAGGCTGGAAGGAAGCTAAAAATAAATAACTTAACAGACCCTTTTGATTCTTTGTAAAAGAACAGGGGTCGGGGAGGGTGGCTCGGTGGGTGAAAGGCGTTATGCACATGCAAGATTACCTGGATTTGATTGCCAGAACCCAAAGATGCTAATACATGGAAAGGTAAATGAGAACCATCTCCACGAAGTTGTCCTCCCTTGCAATGTTCAACCCCAACATGCAGCAATAATAATAATAATAATAATAATAATAATAATAATAATAATAATAAGTAAATAAGAAAAAGAAGAAAGAACAGTGAGAGTGAAAGCAAATGGGGTCATCTGTCACCGGCTATCCCTCTCCATTATGGGCTTTCAGACCACTGTTCATCCTGTGTAAGACAGGCTCAGTTTGTACCTGTGGTCCAAGTGTAATGAACATTGCTTCCTGCCATCTGCAGAAGTAACCTGGTGTGAATGCCAGACAATATGGGGCAGAGGGAGCCATGTCATTGGATGGATCTGGTGCAGAATTCAGATGCAGAGGGTGAAAGGTTCAGGCATTATGCTGGCCTGCCCCTGTTACCTGGTGGAATAGGCAGTACCCTGGTCAGCCCAAGGTTCCATGGGAACTGAGTCTGCACGCAGGTGCAGAGGACCCCTTTAAAAAGACAGATCCCTGCCCATTTACTCGGTCTCTGCTTCCTCTCTACTATCTCTCTCACCTATGCTCTCTCTCTGCCTCTCTATGGCGGTCAGCCATTTACCTTGTTCTTCTCCTCTTCTTAGTCTCCCTACTCTGCCGGGCTTATAATAAACTTATAGTTAACATGTCTCATGTCTCAGCATTTCTTTTTTCTTCTTTTTAAACAAAAGAATAACAGAGGGTCCTTGCTTAAATAAGCAAGACAAAAGAGTTATCAGAGGCATTAGAATAAAAAGGTTTCTCTTTTCCTTTCTCTTGCAGTCTATGACTTCTCTCTCTCTCTGTGTGTGTGTGTGTGTGTGTGTGTGTGTGTGTGTGTGTGTGTGTGTTTGTGTGTGTGTGTGTGCGCGCGCGTTTAATCTAGCATTTACTGTTCCAAGTAAAGAAAAATACCTGGAATTGCTAGCATGAATTTATCTTTTCTTCTGGTATGCAATGACACTTTTCAATGCAAATACTCGAATATTTACTTTGCATGTAGAACCACTAAAATGGCAATTCCGACATTCGTATTTATTTTGTTCTGAACAGAACATTCCAGCATGGAACTTACTCACTTGTTTTTATTTAACACATTTAACATATTTTGACACATGTATACCTAGGCAACATTCTCTAACCTCCACCTCACCATGAAAAAGAAGGCTGAGAGAGAAAGCAACCCCTAGTATCTCTCTGCTCTTTCCTTCTGGTCACAATTCCCAGGCAGAGTGACTGGCTAATACTGAGACTCAGACACAAGTAAAAAAGGGATACGATAATGTCCCTTGGCCATTTTTATTTCTTACAGTACCACCTCCAGTGGTGTGAACAAGGCAAGGCCTGGTGCTTGGGAAAAGTGTAGCTTCATGTAGTTATCTTCCTGTTACTAGAATACTAGTTCTAGAATACAGCCCCAACAGGCCAGGCCTGGCCACCAGTCCCAATACACCCTTTAAAGAGATGAGCAATGGTGGAAAGCAAAACAATGTCTATCGGACCAGTGACACCCCGCCCTGCTCAAGACTAGTTTTGTGGCACTGACAAGCTTTAGGTTTAAATAGAGGAAGGTGGCAAGAGCCCAGATATATACTTATTCAAACAGTCCCTGGTTAGGCCATCTATCATTGTCTCAGGCCAGGTCTTGAAGGTGGTGTGGAGAAACCTATGTTGTTTGAAGGAACAAACTGCTTCACAGGAGATGATCACTGATGATCCAGGTAGAGCTTCACCATCATGGGTAGGTGTGGGATATTTCTTTACACTGTGTTGAGTATATGTCACTGTGGTTGGCTTAATAAAGAAGCTGAGTGGCCAGTAGCTGACAGAATAAGGTTAGGGGGAGAGCTGAAGACAGAGTTTCTGTCTCTCTGGGTCACACAGCCTTTTTTAGTACCAAATAAACACACCAAGGCTTATATTAATTATAAATTGTTTGGCTGATGGCTTAGGCTTTTTGCTGGCTAGCTCTCTCTTAATTATTAACTCATATCTATTAATCTATGTATTTCTACATGACCTTATCAGAGAATACCCAGGTATCCTATCTTTCTGGTAGCTACATAGTGTCTCCCTGGCCACTTACTCTCTGCGCTCCTCTTCCCAGCATTCTCCTAGTCTGGTAGCCCCACCAATACGCCCTGCCTGGCTATATCCTGCCTGTCTATTGGCTGAAACAGTTTTATTCATCCACCAATAAGAGAGACATGTATTCACAGCATGCAAAAGGAACTCCCCCATCAGAGAGCCAAACAGAGAATGCTGGGAAGAAAAAGGGCAGAGTGAGAGGAGTCGCCAGCTGACACAGAGAGAAGCAAGATGGGCATGTTATACTGAGAAAAGGTACCAAGCCACGTCGCAAAGCATAAATAAAAAGATGGGTTAATTGAAAATATGAGAGTTAGCTAGTAACAAGCCTGAGCTATTGATTGAGCATTTATAATGAATATTATGCCTCTGTGTGGTTACTTGGGAGTGGCTTGTGGGACAGAACTTCCGCCAACAGATGAGGGCCTCCATCTAGGTACGACCAGACTCTGCTCTTCCTGGAATCCAAGATGACTGCAGGTTTCAGACAATAACCTGAGACTTCCAGTCACTCTTTAACGGCTGACAGTAAGATGCCTCCGTTGCTCTGACCTTTGGCCTTCAGCTTTGAAGGGATTAAGATAGGTTCAGGGTCACTGGTTCCTTGAGTGATCACTGTGCCTGTGTGCAGAGGTGAGCAGGTTATCTGGGGGCAAAAAGACAGTTGCTAAGCAAAGGCAGAGCTGCCAGGTTTCCGTCCTGTTTTAGTTACCTTGAGGGCTCAAGGGAGGAGTCTATGCTCCCCAGTAAAAGCAGCTTCTATGACTGTTACAAGCCCTAGCTCAGTGCTAGCTGTAGCCCCCGTTACCCCGTGGCCACTCTGAGTCTGTTTGACATCCCACACCTTGTGGATCCACCAGAACTACATGTCCAGTGAGCACCGAGACTGCCCTGGATGGTGAGGCAAGGAAAGTGCTAATCCCACATAGTGAGCTTACATCTGCTGATAATTACTCTGCTGTCCCATGACTCGGCTCAAAGGCCCCATCAGCCTTGGTAAAATCAGGAATCCTAGGATAGCATCAAAGAGCACTATTCCACAGGTGGGTGCCCACAGGGCTGGTCTTGTGAGAGGATAGGAACTGTGTGTGGTCCTTACACTTGAGTGTGTCCTAGAATCATATGGAGGGCTCCAGGACACTTATAGAGTTTCTAGCTCAGTAGGCCTAGGGGTGGAGTCAGAGAGTTTGTTTTTTCTAACAAATATCTGGATAATGTTGATGTTGTAGGTCACAGGAACACCCTTCAAGAAATACCAGTTAAGAACACAGCCCTGTTCGACACAGGATCGACTTTCATCTTAGAATGCAAATCTGGGTAAGTTGTCCTAGGGTGGGGCCATACTGCCAGTCTGCAGCCTTTTCAAATAGCCAGAGTGCAGAGTGCGAGATAAGACCTATGGGAGGAAGGGGTGGGACTAGAAACCAGCCAGAGAGCTTGAGCGGGAAGAAGAGGGTGGGATGCATTCCAGACAGGGCCCAGGAGGGTGTGCAGAGGAGGGAAAGTGAGAGCAGAGAGGAGCTAGATGCAAGAAAAGCAGAGGTTCTATAGAAACTGCAGCACCAGGGATGGAGACACATATAGGGCCAGTTGTACAGGAAGGTGTGGGGTGGAGCAGGGATGTGGCCCTAGATCTTGTAGTTTGGGGCTTTATGCCTGGGATGCTGCTTTCCCAAAGCAACCTCATCAAGTCCACATTAAGCTAGCAGTCCCAGAGGGAATGAAGCCTCCAGGAGTTAAAGTCTACCATGAGCTCCCTAAGGCTGCCCTGAAGAGTAGGCTCTTTCTTTTCTTCCTTTTGTTTTCTTTTTTTCACTTTGAGACAGGGTCTTATGTTGCAACACAGGCTTGGCTTGCCTCAAACTCACTATGTACCAAAGACGGTCTTTTTATTTTTCTGCCTCCCTTCTGAGTGTTGGAATTACAGGCTTGTGCCACCATGGCCCCCTTTATGTGGTGCCAGACCCAGGGTTCCTTGTGTTAGGCAAGCACTCCACAGGAAAGTCCTATCCCCCGCCTATTGTCTTTAGTTTTTGTTCTTCTTTCCTTCTTTCTTTTTATTAATGAGAACTGAAAACATGATATTTATTCAGTTTGACTAACTTAGAACAGTGATATGAATGTAAGGTAACCTCATCCTTGGGGTCCTAACAGGTTTAGACAAAAGGCAAAAGATATACAAAACTAAGTAATCTAAGGAAGCCATATAATGAATTTTTCCCTCTTTAAATCCTCCCCCAGCCTCAGCTCCTGTCTCTCCTGCAAGGAGGTCAGAGAAGGAGTAAATGTTTCTTCAGAAGAGATATTCTCATATGGAGATTTTCCCACAATGAGATTGCCGGGGAGATTAGAACATCACAGCGTCACTGTTTTACTAGTTGTTAGCCATAGGAGAGATAGAAAAGTCTCTTTAGAGTACCCTTGTTCCTACCAGGCAGCCAGGTCCCAGGGACTGACAGGGTGGGGACTCAGGAGCTTTAAGGTCCACATGGGGACGGAAAAGTGGAGGCCTGCAGGGCGCTTTCACTGATAGCTATATGTAGTGCAAAAAAGGAAAGAGTAGAAGACTTCCAGGAGGCTGACCCACAGGAGGTGAGTGGATACAGAGAGCCAGTAGGAGCCAGTGTGTCCTCAGACATACCCTGAGCATTCGCCTCTGGCCATTTGCTCCTCTGCTGTCACACCCAAAGCTCCCTCCCTGGAAGTTCCTTCATACTCCACAGCTCTCTGTAAATGCCTGGTTGCCCCAGCCTTGGAGTGACTTCTGTTTAAGTCTCAGGATCTCCTGACATCCTGGATATCATCTGGAGTCAGCAGCACTCAGGGCTCCTGAGGGTTTTACAGGCATCAGGGAAGCAGAATACCATCCCGTTCAGACAAGCCTTCATGCCTGCAAATTCCTTTTGTCCCCTTACAGGAGACAGAAACTCGTCACCAAATTGAAAACCATCATAGGGGTTTTCTCCAGTATGACTTCCTTCTTGCCTTCCAGGTCCTGGAAATGTTGGCAATGTTCCTCAATATTACAGTAGCTGTGTTGTGGCATCCGCACTCACCCATGCTCCCCTCAGGGTTCCCCACAGTGGTTCTCACAGAACAACACACAAAATCACTGGCACCTGCTCCAGAACCTAGTTTTTGTTCTTATTTAACTCATTTAACTACTTTCAGTGTTTAGAGACAGAATCTCACTATGCAGTCAGACTGGCCCCATACTCAAGACTCTCTTACTTACTTTAGCCTTCTTGAGTAGCTGAGATTACACAATGGTCCCTGAACCTCACACAGGCCTCCTTGATTGGGACGTGACTCTGAGGCACAAGGGTTGTCTTGCTTTTCTTTAGATTCTCCTAAACCGTGGTGGGGCATGTCTTAAGTGGGCTCCAAGTTCCTTCAAATGAGATTTCGTGACTTGGGGAGCCTGTGTTCTGCCTCTGTTGACACCCCTAACCATGAGAATCTGTTGTGCTGAGTTGGTCTGAGTGTAGGTCAGGGAACTGGTCCCAGAATTCCCTGTGCCAGGAGCTCTTCATGGCCACTTCTGCTCCCACTTATTTCTCATCAGAGGTGCACACAGAGCATCCCAGGGATAAGGCCGTTCCAGCTGTCCAGGAAACTTGACGGACCCTACCCTAACCTCAATCCTGCGGTGCCAAGAGAGGGGAGGTGGGGACAGTAATGAAAGAGAGTTAGTAAGTGAGCCCAGCCATGCTCTGAATCCTGCCACTCCTGCCCACCTACAGTTCACATCTGTGAGGCCTCACTCTTGAGGTTTAGTGGAAGCTTCCAACATCCCAAACAGTGGGGACTGCAGCTTAGCGTTCTCATGGCTAGGACAGAGAAGGGCTGGGATAGATGGGGAGGCTTATAAATAAACAAACATACTTGCAGCAGCTTGTAGATGTTAACTGACACTGTATACAAAAGATCAGAGAATTTCTGTCTGAACCCTGGTGATGAGAGGGAGTGGGGGAGAAGGAGGGGCAGCATGGCGGGGGGGGGGGTGTGCCGGGGGAGATAGGAGAGGGGAACGCTGCAAAGGCAAAGAGAAAGGTCACTCCAGAATTTAACCCCTGTCCTTGTCCTTCGGTGAGCCAGAAAGACTTTGGTCTCTTCCCTCTGCCCTGCAGGGAGGTGGGTGAACTCGCTTTAAGATTTTAATTCAGGGATGATTCCTTCCTTCCCCAACAAGTGGGGGTTGAGGAGACCCTTGCCTCTAAGTCTTTGATCCAGATGAAGCTGAGAAGAAAGACTTCTATAAAACTGTCAGGGAGAAGGGAAAGGGCCTTGAAGGAGAGGCCATAAACCAGCAGATGGCCTTTGATCAGGCCCCCAGATCCTCTTTACAGCCCAGGATTATGGGTTCAGGGGTGCCCTTAGTGTGTCCTCACAGGGACCATGAGACTTCACAATAGAGTGCCCTAAAAATTTAGAGGGACTGTGCACAAAGGGCTTGCCTTTTCACTAAAAAAGAAGAAAGAAAAGAGAGAAAAACATCAGTCTAAATCATGGAATTGAGGCCTCTGTCAGTTTGAAAGCTGGAAACCCAGCCAACTTCCTTCTGGGTGCTGGGATAGTCCCTGACCTGGCAATTACATGAACTATCTAACTTTTGACTGTGTAAGATATGCTTGCATTCCCACTTTCCAACTCCCCTAGACAAAAGAAAGTATTTGCCGTCTCTCACTGTTACATATTTTATTTCAAACTATTACAGTGTCAGAGGGACAGAAGCCTAGCCCTTCCAATGTGTGTGTGTAAACAGATATCAGAACTGAGTGGTGACTTCTAGCAAATCTAGCACGTGCAGTCACATAGTCCACACAGCTGCATAGTTCTGTCTGGGCCTGTGTTCCCTATTGCCCTAGTAACTATGGAAGGAGATGAAGTAGCATCTGTTGTTCTGCTTCACCCCCTGAGCCTCTCATCTCAGGCAGCAGACCTGTGAGCCGCCTGTCCCCACAGTCACACATCACACATTCCTGCTCCAGCCCTGACTTGTGTACCAGCCGAGCAAAAGGCAGGAGCAACAACCCTGAGAAGGTGGTTTGTTTGCCTGGCATTCACACCTATATTCTACTCATGCCCATCCCAGGACCACTGGACACATGCAGAACTGTAGTTTTGTTTGTTTGTTTTCCTCTTTGGGGGCCACCACCCAGCTCCCAAATAAATACATGGAGACTTATCCTTATTTATGAATGCCCACCCTTAGCTTTGCTTGTCTCTGGCCAGCTTTTCTTAAATTATACCATCTACCTTTTGCCTCTGGGCTTTTTTTTTTTTTTTAAACCTGTCTCTATCCCATATGCCATTTTTTCTTCTTCCTCTGTAGCTGTTTGTGTGGCTGGGTAGCTGGCCCCTGGCGTCCTCTTCTCCTCCTTTTCTTACTCCTCCTATTTCTCCTGAGCCTAGATTTCTATTTAGTCTCTCTGCCTGGCAGCACCACCTATTTCTCTCTCCTGCCTAGCTATTGGATACTTGCTCTTTATTAGACCAATCATGTGTTTTAGATAGGCAAAGTAACATAGCTTCACAGATTAAACAAATGCAATATAAAAGAATGTGACACATCTTTGCATCATTAAACAAACATTCTACAGCATAAATGAATGTAACACATTTTAAACTAACACAGAACAATCAGCTCCAATAGGCAACCTTATTAACCTTCCTTGTGTGCCTAAACTTTTCCTGGAGAGACACAACACACACATCTACTCACCCCAGATAGGGATCCCACGACAGATATGGATGCCACCAAAGTCTGACTTGGTGAACCAATGAATTTAATGGGGTTCCTTACATGAATATGTGGGGTTACTTACAGGAGCAGAAATGACTCAAAGACAACTGCATCACCAAAGCCCACCCCAAGAATGGATGACGGCTCACAAAGCTGGAAACCTGGAGCACACTGCACAGCCTGCAGGCATCTCAACAGTGTCTTTTCCAAGTGACTCAGTTGGTCTAAACCTTTTCCAGGCAGCTGGACTGGTTTCTGCTTCTTACAGGTAGCTAGTCTGGTCTCAGAGTCTCTTTGCATCTCTCAGGTTGTCTGAAATGCCAAAAACCTTTGCAGCTTTTGTTGTTTTCTCCGTCAGGGAGGGACCCAGTAAATCTGGTCAGTTTCGGGGACTTCCTGAAGCTATTCTGAGTTGTTACCTCCCTGCTGAAAGAGCTCCCTGGAAGGATGGAATGTTTCAATCTTGGAGGAAACTGTTACCCAACAGTCTCATTTTCTGGAATCTTTAGAGCCCCATTAAAAGAAAAAGGCCACTTCGAGCCCCTTATGGTAGTGTAGCCTGTGTGGGCTTAGCCCTATATATAGAATGACACAACTGTATCATTGTGTAGAGGAGTTGAGACAAGCTCTTCTTTCTTGTGAGATAGTCACGGAATGAAACACTGTTATTGTTCTTGCATCAGGCCCTGATGTCAAGTAGGGCCGCTGGACTGGGAGAATGGAAAGCAACCTGTGAGGATGCAGGATTCTTGCAACTCACAGCCAACCCAAGAAGCCTGGCTGACGGTAATGGGACAGCTCTGGTGGATCTACTTCCACTACGCTGAGAAGGAGAGCTCAAGACAACTATTTACAACCCTGGCCTTATAACCCCAGAATGTGTAGGCACAGGAGTCAAAACTTCTGGCAGTTTGAGACAATCCGGTCTAAGTAGTCATGCATTTCTTGTTCAGCTGGCAAGTACACAGAGTGTCTAGAGCAGGCTGGGACAACCAGGGAGAGTGCAGGGGATGTAGAAGACAGCACGTATACTGGGGATGGTAGGCAAACCCATGATGGTTCAACCGGACTTTTGTATTCTTGCTGTTGATTTGTCTTTTTGTTTGTTTGTGTTTTGTTTTGTTGTTTTCACCCCTGTGATAGGAATTGAACCCAGGGCTTTCTAGGCCCTTCTTTTCTTTGTGAGTGTTTATGTCACAGTGTATATACATGTTTGGGGGTGGGGAGTGGGCCGGTGTAAGGCGTCTTCTTCTAGCATTCTCTATCACTTTCTTGACACAGGGTCTCTCATCAGACTTGGAGCTTGCTGATTGGCTAGACTGGCTGGCCAGTGAACTCCAGGAATTTGCCTGTCCCTGTCGCCTTCCCCTCATTCTAGCCAGCACTGGGTTCCAGCGAAGCCAGCACTGTCCAGGTTTTACATGAGTACTAGGTGTCCAAACGCAGGTCCACGTGTTTGCACGTCAAGCACTTCACCCGCTGAGCCATCTCTTTCTGTGTCCTTAGTTCTGTCTCAGCCATCTCATGTTAGGTCCATAGGAAGTTTGGGTTTCTTGTAACTGGGGCATCCTTCCCATGCTATCTCATCGAGACAGCATCTGTGGGCATGCTATAATTTTACATTTTTTCTTCTGGAGATTACTATGGCTGGGAGAGCATCCTTAATGATAGGCTCTCAGAGGGCCCAACAGTAGTTGGTAGTGAGAAGACAAGAGGGCCCCATTTCATGGGGATGAGTTACAAAAGGAAGGGAAGTCTTTTAAGAGGTTATTGTGCTATATCCAGATTCCCTAGGCATAGGAATAGCTGAAGCTGGATCCTGCCGGCTGTCCTGTAAGGGAAAGAATTTTGCTGGAAATCAGGAAAGTGAGGGTTTGGGAATGGGTAAGGCATGGAGTTCCATCTCAGGGAAGCAGCTCCCAAAGGGCAAGAGGCAAATCTGAGGATGTGCTATAGAGTGAGGTCAAGCAGAGGAGACAAGCAGAGGCCTCCAAGCCAGCTCCCCACATTCTCACCCAGGAGCACTTTCGAGGCTCTGAGCTGCCCTTGGCAGCCTCTCAGTTACCCTGGCAGGGAAACTTGGGATCCTGACCCAAGGATCTTTCCACAGATATCAATCCTCATATCTGTAAACACTGGTTAGTAGCTCCCAAAGACCATTCCAGAGTGGTCAGAAGCACAGAGGGAAGCCAAGATCTCATCCTAAGTATGTCAGCTCCATCTTCCCCGGGAAACACTATGACTGACAGTATTCCCAGACTGGAAGACATTTTTTTCTCTTTCCTTTCCTTGTCTTTTTTCCCCCTTAAAACTAGATCTCACTATGCAGCCCTGGCTTAGAGCTAGCCTGTAGACCAGGCTGGCCCCAAACTCGGCTGTTTGCATGACTCTTTCTCCCAAGTGCTGGGTTCAAAGATGAGGGCCACCATATACAGCTTGGATTAATAAATCTTTATACTAATTTATGCAGTTTGTTCTTACTGAAGGGATGGTATTCAAGAAATATTTGCCAGGCAGATATGATAATGCACTTCCCAAGTCATAGCACTTGGGAGGCTGAGGCAGGAGAATCATAAAGCCAACCTGGGTTCAGTACTGAAATTCTATCAAAGGAAAAAGAGAAGAGGGCAGGGGAGAAGACGTGGGGGGATGGGAAGGAAAGAAAGGAAAGGGCGAAGGGACCAAGTCAGATTTGTTGAATTCTGTCACCGCCCCCGTGGAATGTTATGGCTTAGATAAAAATAACCCCACAGGCTCATGTGTTGAATGTATGGCCCCCACCTGTTGGCATTGTTTGGGGGAGGTTCTAGAAACTTTTAGGAAGTGGGCCTTAGTTGGAGGACAAAGGTCACTGAAGTGAGCCCTTGAAGGTTAGGGTTGGTCCCTGTATTCTACCCTGGTCTCCACCTCCTGTCCTCTTTGAGGTGAAGAATCTCCTCATACATGCCATGTTCTGCCCAAGGATGTTGAACTCTGAAATCAAGAATGAATAAATCCCTCTTCCTTCTCAATTGTCTCTCTCAGGTATTTTGCCATGGTAACAAGAAAGGTGACTAACAGGGACTCCTAGTTCTTCTCCTCAGGCCTCTCTCTCAGCCGGTGACCCTTTCCTCAGCCCTCCACTTAGAGCAGTCTTCCTGCATGCCTCTCTATCCTCACTCACTGTAGTCAGCTCCTCCTCTTCACGGTCCTCTTCTAGAGACTTACTTATGTGACTATTAAATCCCTGGCACTCAAACCTTAATAGATTTGTGCCCATCTCTCTTTGTACCTAACATTATGCTGGCATAGAGCAAAGGGCTCAATCATGGTCTATTTGGCAAAAGCATGAATAAAGGAGCATAGAGGCACTTCTGGGTGTATGAGGAGATCAGGTGACAGGGCAGACACCAACAGTTAGATATATTATGCCTCTTGTGCCAGTGCCCACTTGGTGTCAACAGTACTGGAAGGATTCCAGCTACACCCTCAAGGCTTGCTTGCCCTTGCTCTAGGAAGACACAGCCGTGTGTGTGTGTCTCTCTCTCTCTCTCTCTCTCTCTCTCTATCTTTCTCTCTCTCTCTCTCTCTCTCTCTCTCTCTCTCTCTCTCTCACACACACACACACACACACACACACACACATGCACGCACGCACACACGCACTCACGCACACCCGTGCCCCTCCATGCCTTCCCGGAACCTTGACAGGCACACAATGCATGCTGCTTGAAACAAGCTCTTCAGCAGCTCACATTCAAATTGCCTTCTCCTCAAATTTGAAGCTGCCTTTTCTCTGGGCGGTATAATAAGCTCTGCCGTAGACTGTAGCATCATCTCCAAAATGACTCCCTTGTGCTCACCACATGCCCACCACGTGCTTCCTTCTCTTGATGTTTGCATAGCTCTCTCTTAAGCTCCCATTCCTTGTCAGATAAGTAGCTTGGCCTGAGCCTTCACACAGTTCCTCCAGCTGGCCCTTAAAGCCTGGTCTCTGAGGGACCTCAGAGCCCCTTGGCCTTGTGTGTAGGTAGGGAGGAGAGGAAGCAAGGTCACCTCTCTTTCCTCATACATAACCTTTGGCCTGCCACAGCCCAGGCCCTTAGCTCTAGCAATGTTTAGCCTGGGTACTTTCTGAATGTTTTAGTAAGATTGAACTAGACAACTCAAAATTCATTTGAGGGAAGAGAGTTCATCCCAGAGGGATTTCTGAACACCATAGCCTAAGGATCACCCCAAATAGAGGGGAGGTACTGGGGTTTATTTCCTTATTCCAGTCTCCTTATTCCAGTCACTTCCTTCCTCTCAGAGCATCCCAGCCCTGAACAGCTTTCTCCTGTCTGGTTCTGGCAACAGACCCCTTCCCTGCTACCCACTGCCAGTAGCCCTTTGTGGCTGTGCTATAGTCTATATTCTAACCTGTCCCTGTTATAAGTCAGCCTTGACTAGGAATGTAGCTCAGGGGTAGAGTCCTCATCTTGTGTGTGGGAGACCATGGGATTGATACACATGTATGAGAGGGGGAACACTCCAGAATTATCCTAATTACAGGAATATTTCTCTGCTATGAAGACTCTACTGGCATAAGGGAATGCCCTTCACTTGCAATAGGATCACATGGTGATGAAGCCATTTTATGTAGGCTAGAAATATCCTGTAGTGGTTTAAAAGAAAATGGCCCCCAAAGGGAGTGGTACTAATGGGAGGTGTGGCCTTGTTGGAGGAAGTATGCCACTGTGGAGGCGGGCTTTGAGGTCTCATATATACTCAAGCCGTGCCCAGTGAGACAGACTACTTCCTGTTGCCTGCATATCAACACGTAGCAACTACTTCAGCACCATGTCTGCCTGCATGCCATCATGTCCTGCAATAATGATAATGGGCTGAACCTCCAAACTGTAAGCAAGCCCCAATTAAATGTTCTCTTTGTTAGAGTTGTCACGGTCATGATGTCTCTTAGCAGCAATAGAAGCCCTAACTGAGACATATACTAAAATGAAAACGCACCGGGCACACTCTAACCTACCAAATGCCATTGCTTCAACAGGCTCTGAAGACTTCCAGTACCTGACAGTGGAGAAAAGGGCCAAATTGGGGGCGGGGTGGAGATTTGGGAGGCTCCAGTCCATGATCAGTTGGCCTGTTGCTGTTGTGCCTGTGGTGGTAGGGATAGCACACATTGGCAAGACTACCTCGCTTGCCCTTCAGACAAAGAACAAAAGAAAGAGGAAAGGGATGGGGTGCTACAGCCCCCCACCCCTTGTGTATATCCCTCCAATGACCTTAAGACACCCCCCCATTAGGCCCCACCTCTTAATGGTTCCATGACCTTCCCTGGAACACATGGGCCATTGGGGTCAATCCAAGTTATAGTAAATAGCAGTACTTAACCAGGTACCCTCCTGAGAGTAAAATTTGCAATGGCTGTGTGGATATGCTTTTTACACCATCATAAAATTGAATAATTCTGTCAGAACACCATAAACTGGGGCAGGCTATGTAAATTGTATGTCAGTATAAGTCTCGCTTTGTTTTAAATAAATACTGTCTGTGGTTCAGCTGAGCCAGCAGGGAAGAGAACACTGAAATGCAACATGTCAGAGCAGCTGATGCTTGCAGCCATGAATGAGCCCATATGAAAACATCCATGCCCACAGTACCTTTCTGTGGACATGACATGGGACCTGAGACCTGACGAGATAAGCTCGCTGGTCTTCACTCAGATACATGAGGCTCGTTCTAAGCAACTCTACATATTGCCCAGGGAATAAATGTGACAGTAAGTTTCAGTTTCAGAAAGTTAAAGAACTCTAATTCTGCCCTGCCCCAAAGTGTTTAGAGTGTATTGTTATTCCCTGAAATAGTTAAAAAAAAATAAAAAATAAAAAAATGTAGCAATTCATTCCCAGTCCTGGGTTTCTAGTGGATATCTGCAAGTTGCTGAGCTGGCTGGCTGGCTAGTTGGCTGGTATGGAAACACCTGCCTTGAGAGGGTAGCAAAGAATTTACCCTAACTGGCAACCTTGAGACACCAGAATGCCCTTCCTCTGACCTCTCTGTGCAACTTTGCGCTAGACACTTCCCCACTTGGCACATTGTGCCTCTCGACACACAGGGCATCAACCGAGATCCGCACTAAGACTACTGCAATGACAGCATTTTATGAGATTTTGTCTCAGGAGGAAGCATTTAAAGCCAGACAGTCCACAGATGAACTTGGAAGTGATTTCCAAGCCTGGTTTCTGGGACAGCTGGGCCAGAAGACTTAGACAACCTGCATTCATCATTAAGACCAATGCTGTGTGGAAAAGAACTGCCCAGAGCCAAGGATCCGAGTAGGCCTAATTCATCCAGAACCACCTGGGCAAACAGCACCAGCAGACACAATACTGCTGATTTTTGTGTCCTCTGGAAAAGTCCTTTACCCCTGAGGCAGTGTTTTCCCCAGCTCCAGGGGGCCTCATCCATTTCTTAAGACTGTCCTGTTTTGCACAGCTGTGGTCTGGCACTGGAGATGCTAAATGTTTTTAAGCTGAAACTCCTGAAAGGGCCTCCAGTGCCAAGGGCTGGTGAGTACACTTAGGGCTTGGAGCAATGTGTGCTATACTGTACTCAGCAAACCACCGGAACTGCCCCCTTCTCCAATATGTGGCTGTTGTATGAAATGCTTAAAATTACAAAGGCCAGAGCCGTAAGGTAGACAGAATACCTGCCTACCTTTTTCATTCAATAGTGGGGGAAACTGAGGCCCAGGGAAAGATGATGGCCACAGGCCACAGAGTTGATTAAAACAAAAGACACCTCTCCTGATGCTTCACAGATCCTCCGCCCCGCCCCCACGCCCCAGTGACTCTCTACCACGAGGAGGTGGACAGTGAGGTGACACCAGGAGGCAACAGAAT
Source organism: Cricetulus griseus (assembly GCF_003668045.3). NCBI lineage: Eukaryota > Metazoa > Chordata > Mammalia > Rodentia > Cricetidae > Cricetulus > Cricetulus griseus. The sequence goes on along the minus strand of NC_048597.1, from coordinate 57,948,432 downwards.
TGCTATGGACATTTTAATAGGTTTTGACTTTACTCTCCTACCTCATGGTTCCCCGACACCTTTTTCCTGATGACTTCAGCTTCACATTTTGGCTTTCAGTGCTTGTCACAGATGGAACACACGGACATGAATGTTATTCAACAGAGGTGGCTAGGAGCCTTCCATAGGGACCATGAGCGATGAGCGAGTGTGGCTGACTGCAGTAGGGGAGCCCCATTTCACTAAGCACCTCAGTCCTTGGAGCACAGGAAGAATACAATATGAATGTGGGGCTGTGTCAGACAGGGAAGGAGATTATTGGCAGGAAGAAATTTACCTGTACAAAACCAACACTGGTGTTTTGCTAATTGGGTAAAAGAATTAAAGTCAGTCTTCAGTGTGTGGCTAGCTGTTTACACTTAAAGACTCTAAGGCAAGGACCGTGGGGCTGGATAGACTGCCCAGGATTCAGCTTTGGCTATGCTGGGTGCTTTTCTGGAACCCAGTGGACCCTGCCTGTTAGATTCTCGGGCTTATAGCACAAAAACTTCCACCTCTGTTGGTCACAGACCCTAGAGAGGAAGAGCCCGTATGACTAAGCATCCAGGACCCGACTTTTGTCACACTGGGGAACCACGACAGGTCCTGGAGGCTAGGAGGGAACTTGGTAAGAATCAGTTAATCTTCTGGGTGTCTTTGTAAAGAAGATCTTTCAAGAAATGTCAAGCACCTAGGCCAGCCAGGCCTTTCCTTATGCTGTCATTCATTTGTAAAGGAGGTGCTGTTCAAGCCTTAAACATCAGCTTCTAGGCAATGTGGGCTCAGGTAGCCCCATATGTAAGCCGGCCAGTGCTCCTACTCTAAGATGGGGTCTCCTCAGAGCAGGCAGAGCTGTACTGGGGGAATTGGCGCAGGGAACTGTCCACTGGATGCAGAAGTCTGTCTGAATCCAGCCTATGAATTTAATGCATCTGTTCCTCAGGGAAATGCCTAACTCTTTAGCCTGACGTATTCAAAAGATGACCATTCTTTAAACCACAATTAGACCGAGCTTGACTCCCAAGTACCAGTCCTTTTCTGTGGCAGCATTTTCCATATCCATCCCACTGTCTCCTCTTCCATGAGCTCATCCCTTTCCTGGCTTCTGTCAGTTAATGGCCTTCCCATCCCCTGAGGCACCATATGTTTAATGACGCCAGCTAAAGAGAAGGAATCTCCCTTAGTTATCCTCTAAGTTTTGAAAAGTGTCTGTCCCCTTCATCATGTTGGAGAAAAAAAAAATAACGCACAAATTAAGTTCTCATGCAGTCAGTGAGCTAATGGGCCAGTCTTTCCCAGGGCAGAGAAAACAAAGGTTTCAGCCATTTGTGGGCTGGGAAATTCTACTGAGCAGTGTTTAGTCCCTGGCTAAGTATTAAGGAGCTCAGAATCGCCTGCTCAGGGATTGCCCTTTGTTCTGTCTCCTCTGCTATCTGAATTGTCTTACCCTCACTCTCCCAGGCAAGAGATGGTGACTTGCATCTCTAGTCATTGTAATTCACTAGAGTGATGATGCCTTGAGATTCAAAGCAACATAAATCTGTGTTATTAGAAGCTGGGATTCCAGAAGCACAAAGGCATTTTCAGTGCAGATTAGTGAAAGTATAAGATTTTTTTTTAATTGTTTCTGATCCTTTCTGCTCATAGACTGGTTATTATCTAATATTATTGGGTTCTATAGTCAAAAGCATGTAGTTAGTTCCCACCCTGTACTTCCACATCACTGCTTTCGATTGCCCTGGATGAAATACACAGCCGGTAATGAGCCATTTTAGAAGTGGCTTGTCCTCCACACCTTATATAACTGCCCTGTGATTTTGGCTTTGTTCCTCTCCAGATATGGGGCTGAAAACTGTCAAAACCAGCAAAACTGTCTCCCCCTCAACTAAATTAACACACTTCTCAGGCATCATTCAGAACAATGCCTCTGCATCCTGGCTGCAATTAGAATCAGCAGGGAGCTTTAAAAAAATCAATGCCCAGGCCCCACTCCAAATCAATTAAAATAGATTTTTGAGGCGTGGGCCTCCGGCATGGGAATTTTTATAAAGCGGCTGTGATTTTATCAATGTGCAGCCTTAGATGGGAATCACTGTTTTAAACATAAGCCAAATTAATGATTATAGCTTTTGCTTGCACAGGGAATGTTAATTTAATATTTGTATAAAACTTAAGATAGTCACGCCATGAGTCCAGTAAAGCCAACAGGAAGCTAGATTCATGTAGTGCAACTAAGTCGCACATGGAAAGAACAAAAGTAGAGAAATTTATTCCAGTGCTGCCTGGGTTAGCAAGACCTTTGGAGGGCTGAAAGCAATAAGGTAGACAATCAAATCAGAACAAGTAAGTTGAAGCAATCTGTTTTCTATTGCAAAAATTTCTAACAAAGCCAAAGCCTGTGAATGCAGAAGATGCCCCTTTCCTTCTTCCGCCTCTCCGTGGTAGGAGCCTAGAACCAAAGCAGTGACTTCACTGCAGGAAGGAGGGGACAAATGAGATTAGACACAGGACATGGCCTACGCACTGTGATGTAGGGATCCCCAAAGCTCGTAGCATCATCTTGAGAACTGCATGACAACTGAGAGTGTCCATCTCAAGGACGCTGTCCTACACACCATACCCTCCCCAACTCATTTGGGTTATCCTATGGGTCATTGTTTATCGGTCATATCTGTGTTCCAGAAAAGACACCCTGGCTGTCAGGGTCTGCAGCTTCCATGATAAGGCAAAGTGTGCTTTTCTGAATTTATATGCCAAGTCCACATGTCCCCATGATGTTTCTCACAGAAACTGTACAATTTACAAGCCTTATAACATCTTCATTGCTGTAAAAGAACAGAGGGAAAATACCTTCAAATGATTACATTTCTAGAAAATGGACCCAGTGCCTTTGAAAGCCTAACACTTTGTGTGTATGTCTAGAAAGTGGGTTTCTCTGCAGGGTTTTGGAAAGCTGAAGCTGTTGACACACAGCTGCTGGGTGACAAGCATTGCTGAGTGCCATTGTCACTGGTACTAAGCCCAGTAGAACCTACCTACAAAGCCATGGTGGGAACAAGGTGCAATGAACCTCATGGAGAACTGTCTATGGGGTATGAGGAGTGTCATGTTCATGTCTGGAGAGACCTTCATGAGAAGAACTGAACAAAGGGTATAGTGGTCTCTTGGGAAACTTCTCACTCGCTGAGGCAGCCGAGTCTCTTGTGAGTTCTTGACTTCCTCTCAGAATGAAGTAGATACACAGAGAAGATGAACAAACAAGAATTTCTATGACATTTTGTTTATTTATTTAGTGTGTATGTATGTATATATGTATGTGTGTAAGTGTGTTTAGGTCAAAGGACAATTTACAGGAGTCAGTTGTTTCTTTCCACCATGTGAGTCCTAGGACTTGAACTCTGTTCCCCAGCCTAGCAGCAAGTGCTTTCCCCTGATAAGCCATCTCAGTGGCTCAGGGAGACTTTATATACCATGTGGGAGTGACAATATGGATGGAAAAATTAAAACTCTGAATGCTCAGTAGCAGCAGGATGCCAACCAGGAGGAGATGACAGCAGGTGTTCCAGCTGTGAGCGCTCAGTGTACGTGGGATGCCAACCAAAGACAGCCACAAACAGGTCTCCTGGCTGGGCAGTGGTGGCCCATGCCAGCACTCAGGAGGCAGAGGCAGGCAGATCTCTGTGAGTTCAAGGCCACAGGTCATCTAGGACTGTTACCTTATGGAGAAACCCTATCTCAACAAAACAAACAAACAAACAAACAGAACAGAACAGGTCACCAAATAGAGCGAAAGTGACAGAAGCACCAGAAAGGGTAGACCTGGTGGGCTGTCTTGGGTGACTTGCCATGGAGGCAGGATAAAGCAGTAAATCTGATGATCAGGTCTGGTGAGTGGGAATAACTCTCTTGCTGAAGAGCCAAGGCTCTAGTCCAAAGGCCAGACTGATGACAAGGGTTTATATAGACAGGGGTTTATATAGACCCAGATGCGATCTGATTGGCTGGGTGTATGCATGCAAATGAAATGAAGAATAAAGACCAATCAACAGAGAACCTGCCAAACTCAGGAGAGTTCTCAATCAGATTTACTGCTCCATTCTCCTCTCCCCACTCCCTCAATGCTACAGAGAAGTGGAAAGATGGAACAAGAAAGGTAAAACCCTAGAGTATTTTTACATTCATTCCTGCTTCTAGCCCCGATTATAGTGGTGGTGGTGGTGGTATCTCCTACTTCCATCATCACCCTGATTCAGTATAAGATAGTAAGACTGTCTCATACCCTGTTGGGAGTAGAAATGGAATAACCTAGATGCCAGCCTACAAAACTTGCAGTCAAATCTAGTCCTACTTTACTTTGAAATCCTACCACCTATACACCAAGCAAGATCCAGTCTGGGCTAACTGTCTGCTGAGAATCTGGAGACGGCTCAGATTCTCCCTGTTATTAGAATTACCCTTGGGCTGGAGGGATAGCTCATCCGTTAAAGTGTAGGCTCACAACCAAAAATATAGAATCACCCTCCTTCCTAGGTCAGGTCTTCATCTATGCATATTCACAGTGATGCAATGTTATGAGAAGTGACAAGATGCTGCTCAAACTGACAAGTGACCATGCATGCATTTAGTATAGATTCTAGTGTCAGCCAGCACTAGGCACAATATCTAACCTTACACTGAAATGACCTTCTCCAGATCATGCTGGTGAATGACAAAGACAGAATGAGAACTCGGAAGCCTTAGCTCCCAAATCAACATTCTTTATGACACACTCTTTCTACCGCTCTTTGTTGCCATAATTTAGTGAGAGCTCCAGTGTACATATAAATTGGTCAACTTCTTTCTCCAGAAGAGAAGGGTACTAGAGAAAGTTTGTATTAGTCAGGCTAACACAAAAAGGGATTTATTAGATTGGTTTAGAAGACTCTGTTCAGGTGGTCCAACGGTGGCTGACTCACACTGGAGGAGGCCAGAATCTTGTAGTTTTTCAGTCCAGGAGACTGGATGGCTCAGCAGTTTCAATGTCACTGAAGGCTTGGGGGACTCCTGGAGCACTGCTTGTCGCAGTCTAGGTTGGAATCCTGAGGAAGTGGTTCTAACATTGGTGAGGGAATGCCACAGCACCAGAATACGTGGACTTGTCACTGAGGGTGAGGGCAAGCAGTCAAAAGGTAGAGTTTCCTTCTCCCATATCCTATGTGGGCTGCGGTAGAATGTACGGTGGAGATTTAGGGTGAGACTTCTTGCTTCAAATAATTGGATAAAAAAAAAAAATCCCTCACAACACAGCCAAGTAGCTTGGATTTTAGTTGATTCCAGATGCAGTCAAGTTGACAACCAATATTAGATACTACAAAGTAATACTGCTTAGACTTCTAGGTGGACAGTCTAGGGTTTATAATGGATGGAAGTAAGTGAAATCAAAAGTCAGGGGTGGAATCAGCTCACAAAGACCCTTCACTCCGGACAGTGGGAGCAGCCCGTCATCTCACGGCAATAAGGACACTCTACAAAAAAACCTGGAGAGGGGCAGTGTGTCAATGGAAACCCAGGGCTCTGAATTTATAGTGAAACTGTCCTGAAAAAGAAGAAAGAAGCCCCAGCCAAAGAGTTCATCTTTCTTCACTGCTCTTTGTTCCAGACACAGGCAGAGGCAAGAAAGAGGACTTTCTAGCCCAGAACCCCAGTGAGAAAAGTCTGCTCAGTTGATTCATTTAGTCTAATGCCACCAGAGAGACCTGCAGAAATGAAGGGCCACTACTGTCTGTCCTATGGGGGAAGAAACCCAGTGGTCAAAATGAAACTGCAATCGTGTTCATTCCCGGTCGATCTTGTGCCGCAGCAGGAGAAACGGTTTCCCAGGTGCCAAGCATGGGGCAAATTTCCAAGGGGCCTCTGGCAGGATATGGCTGCTCTCTCCTCCCCCACCTTTAGGACAAATACAAGAGAGGAAGTCGGAACTTGGCTCATTTTATTCATCAGTGAAACCTGAGCACCTCTCAAGCCCCAGGGCTTGGTGTCTGATGACTGACTTTGGAGACTGCCAAAGAGAGCTGGCTGTTCACAGCCAAGCCAGGTTTCCCTCTGGTCTGAACCCAAGAAAAGACAGGGTGGGCTGAGAAGGTAATGGCTTGGAGGTCAAGTGGAGGCCACAGCCCTCTGCCCACCATAGGAGTCAGAGTCATGTTGAAGATAAAAGGAGATTCTGATTGTGTCCAAACAGGAGAGAGGTGGAGAACCAGATAGCTATTATGCATCAAACTGGGCACACACTCTAGGCAGCCTTTGCTGCAGGCCAGTCTCCCCAGGGATGTCCTCCACTGAAGTTCTTCCTCACCCCTCACAAGAAGGCAGCAGGTCTATTGGCTGCATTACAGAAACCAGGACAGGAAAACCAGGCCTCTAGCTGCATCCTTAGGGCCAAGTCATTGTTCTGGGCCAAACTCTTCTCCTCTCCGATACTCGCTGCCCCCTTCCCTCCCAGGTCCTACCTCCAGAGCACACTTTACCATGAAAGAACAGCTTCCTGCTCCAGAACTGTCCAAGGCAGGCTCACACCATGCCAAGAACCCATGGGACTGGAAGCACACAGCACCAGCAGAACACCAACCAATGTGCTAACAGCAGACACTTGAAAACTGTTTTTCCTAAGAAACCTGACTGCTCATGTGGGCCCCCGAGGTAACTGAATGCAGGCTAAAAAGCTGGTATCTCCTTCATGTTGTGTCTGTCTCCAGCTTTGGGTCAGATCCCATTCAGTGCTCCATGGCACGTATTAGTCACTTAAGGAATGTCTGTCTAAAAATTTACGATACAAAGTTGCTCAGTACTACATTTACCTGACCTTATTCATCCTCATTTCAAGTGCAGACATATGAGCAAATAAGCTATTTTGCTGTTAGTTTTTTTTACAACATTCTGTTCAGACTCCTGAAAAAACACCCGTGGGTCTCCAGTCATTGTCCCAAACCTTGGATACCAGGGAACAAAGAAGTCTTACAGATGGATCACCCCATGATTATGTCACCTCCCCATGGAGAGCAATTTCCCCATGGTTGAAACTCCCCCTTCCCCACCAAGCAGGAGCAATCTACTCTGCCCCATGTCCCAATCTTTTCTCTGTTTAAAACTGACACTCTGCCTGGCATTAGTGGTGCACACCTTTAATCCCAGCACTCTGAAGGCAGAGGCAATTGGACCTCTGTAAGTTCAAGGTCAGACTGGTCTGCCAAGAGAGTTCCAGGACAGCCAGAGGTGTTACACAGAGAAACCTTAGGTTGAAAAACAAACAAACGCTGGGCATTGGTGGCGCACGCCTTGAATTCCAGCACTCAGGAGGCAGAGGCAGGGGCGGATCTCTGTGAGTTCGAGACCAGTCCGGTCTACAAGAGCTAGTTCTAGGACAGCCTCCAAAGCCACAGAGAAACCCTGTCTCGAAAAACCAAAAAAACAAAACAAAACAAAAAACAAAAAACAAACAAACAAACAAACAAACAAACAAAAAACCCAACAAAACCAAACAAAAACCATGACACTCATGTCATTGTCCCTGAAGCTAGGCTGAAGTGCTTGATTGTTGTCTTTGGGACATTGCCGTGTTGATTAAAACCCCATTACTTTTCTGTTTGATTCTTGGAGAGAGTAGTGGGAGCTAGTTTGTTGGAATTTGCCTACTCCCTGATCCATTCCCTCACCCCCCATACCCTCAACCCACCCCCAACTCTCTGGCCTAGGATCTTGATTACATTCTCAGAAAGATACACCCTTCTCCCCTTAACCAACTGTTGAGATCAGGCTGTATGTACCCTGGTCCAAGTTCTTCCATATTGTATAAAACAATGTTTTTTTCAAGTTGTGCCTCCGAGACTCCATCTTCAAGCAGTATTTGACTTCATTGAGGATGGAGGTGACTCAGCACCTTGGTGGATATAAACAACACCATCTGTCTAGTGCCACCCACAAGGCACAAGCTGATGAATTGCTTTGTCCTGGAAGTAGAAAGGGTACCACCCTATCAATTCATTAAGATAAATTGGGACTATAGGGGTCCATGGTTTATTAAAATCAGATCAGGAAAAATAGGCCCAAGAATTGTCAAGCACTGCACAGCTCCCTCACCAGGACCCCACGAGAAGGAGGAAACCTAATATTGCCATGCCAACAGCCCCATCCACCTGTCAAAGGACTCACAGGCAGAGAACTCCTGAACATCCCAGGGGCTTCAGTGTGGATCAGTCCCTGCTGTTGAAGCAGCCCACGTGAATTGCTGTCCATCTATCTATTCACTTGCCTGGATGTGGCCCTGTCTTTCACCTCTACAGCCTGCAGTGCACCTTGCTGCAGCTCAACAGTGACCCACAGCCCAACTCCAGGGTGGCAGCAGTAGCAGCAGCCCCAACAGACCCCCAGCCTGGGTCTGTCAGCTTTTTTTAACAGAGACTTTCTCTGCATCCCTTTTGGCTTCTGCTTCTCAGACCTCTTTTAACTCCTAGAACTCTCATGGGGCCTTTTTAACCTTTTTGTGGACAGCAAGATGGCTCAGCAGGCCAAGGAATTTGCTACCCAGGCTGTCTGTCCTAAGTTCAACTCCCAGATCCACATGACAGAGAGAACCCACTCTGTGTGCACGTGTGCACACACACACACACACACACACACACACACACACACACACACACACACGCACAAAATAAATACATAATAAGTGGTTTTTAAAAAAACATTGGAATTAAAAAAAAAAAAAACTGTATATTTTCCTCAGCCAGGAAAGTGGGCTACTCAGGAACTGCTGACAACAAAATTGCTGTGCTTTGTGAATTCATTGTTTTTTTAATAAATTCAGACTTTGTAGAAAGATCCAAGTGTGTTCATCTGTGTTCTTGACAGCACACTCACAACACCAAGGAAACGGTAGAGAAGACTCATTCTGTTCCAAACGTACCCTGGGGTGCAGAGGGTGGAGAAAACTCATTCATTCCATGCTGTAGTGTTCTGCGCTAAGGGCGTCCCAGAGCCTTTGATGACAGTACTGTTAGTCAACAAGGACATTGTGAACATCTATCTGTGTGTCATAGGCAGGTCCCAGGGAGGAATGCAGACACAGTCCCACAGTTTCACAAGTGTATCCTCAGAGAAAATGACAGTAAATCGAGAGTACAAGTTTTCCAAGCCTCGTGAAGAATAAACAAAGGAGTATGGAGATTTCTAATGTAGCCTGGAGGGCCAAGGAGGACTTCCCTAAGGAAGTGCATCTAGGGACCAAGAACACAAGACAAATATGGGAGGTGTCAGAAAGCCATCTTGAAACGTGAAAGAAGACACCCTTACCAACAACCTAACAGGAACTGATCCTCTGGTGACTTTCTAGACCTGAGCAGCCATACCAGCTTGTTATAAGAGAGAAGTAAACATTTGTCTCACTTAAGCTATTTAGTTTTGTATCCTTGTTATGAGCAAAGCAATAGCCTCACAAATAATTCTGAGAGAATAGCAGTGCCTGGGTATCTCAACTCCATTTGATCTTCTCAAGAATGTAGTCAGTAGTGGTCCATTACCATCAGTTGGTGTCACAGAAACTGTGGCTGGTAAAGATCATTGTCTAGCCTAAGGTAAGTGGTGAAGCCAGTAACCCATATTTCATACCTTCATTTCAACTGCTCTCAGCTTTGTCTATTTCATTGGATTCAGAAACACCCAGGATTTTGGTAAGGTATATATCTGGTGTCTGTGACCATTTTTCCAGAGAGGGTCACTGAGGGGATAAGACCTACCCTGAATATCAATGGCACCACTCCATTGGCTGAGGGCCTTTTCTGGCCACCAGGATGTGAGCTGCTGTGTCTGTCTGGCCCTTTCTGCCACAATAAACTGAGCCATCTGAAACCAAGAGCCAAAGTAAGCCATTCTCTTTTAAGTTCTTGATGTCAGATATTTTGTCATAGTGATCCGAAAGCCTGACTCATAACCCAGCCAGGTTCAAGGAATGCTCACAATGCTTCTCCCCTCCCTCTATCTTGATTGATTTTGTTATTTCTTCTATTAAGATGAGGCTTTTTAAATTTTATTTTAACTAGGCTTTATTTACTTAGGAACAGTTTCAGGTTCATAGTAATATTGAGCAGAAAACACAGAGTGCCTATTTCTGCTGACCTCACACATGCACAGCCTCGCCCATTGTCAAAGTCCCCCTCCAGAGTGACATTTTTAAAAAATTATTTATTTATTATGTACACTGTATTCTGCTTACATGTATGCTTGGATGCCAGAAGAGGGCACCAGATCTCATTATGGGTGGTTGTGAGCCACCATGTGGTTTCTGGGAATCGAACTCAGGACCTTTGGAAAAGCAAGCAGTGCTCTTAACCTCTGAGCCATCTCCCCAGCCCCCTAAGATGAGTTTTTGCCAGGTGGTGGTGGTACACACCTTTGATCCCTACACTCAGGAGGCAGAGGCAGGCAGGTCTCTGAGTTGGACTCTAGCTTGGTCTACACAGTGAGTTCTAAGAATGCCAGGGCTGTGCAGAGAAACCCTGTCTCAAAAACAAAAACAAAAAATAAAAAAGATGAGTTTTCACCAAGTGGCCCACATTCTGTATGGTGTCACCAGCTCCCAGGCCAGTCCCCCCCAGTGATTCATGGTCTTGATGGCACATGCCCTGAGCAGCCCCAGCAGTAGGCATATACACTATACAAAGTAGTCATCTAGGGTCAAGGATGTAAGACTACGAACACTTTTCCCATAGATCTTCAGATCTTAATCTGACCCTTCCCACCATGTGCAAAGAGCCTAGGAATTCTTGACACCAGCACTTGCAGAGCCTAGGGGACCCTCAGCTCTGTCATTAGTGCCGTCTAGACGTCTTAGCAGCCCAGCTCCCTTGGGCTCTCCTCAGGCTGTCCGTAATAGGACCATGTTGCTATCTCACTCAGCCCTTTGACTGATTGCTTGGGGAATTGTGAGCTAAGCCCTGTTTACACAACTCTGCAGTTGCCATTCTCCTACCAAGGCTCTCTTTGGGTTATGAATCATTTCTGGGGTATAGCGTTTGAATAATTCAGATCTTGGAAAATATTGATTTTTATTCCTCACAGCCAGGAGACAGCTTTACGCATACCTTGGGCTTGAGTGGGCATCATGTGGCTCCAAGGGTTGAAACTTGCAAAGACTTGGAAGGGCCTATTGTCTGCAGAAGACAGAGCAGACAGGGAGACAAGGATACTGATCCAAATGGTTCTCATGACATCCTACAGCTTTATTCTAGACAGGGAATCAGAGGTGGGCTGAAAGAGGCAGGCACAAACAGCATCCCAAATAAGCAAGGTCACAAAGCCTTCCCCTTTCATCCAGGAATCTATTTGTGGCCTTGTTTCTACCAAAGGGATGCCTGAAGGCCATGCTCCACCCTTAGTATTTCTGAGGCCTCTGATTTGTGTTCTTATGAATCAGACAAGCACTTGGAGAGAATTCCTAGGCTCTCATTTGGTTTAGGACAGGAAGCTACCCAGAGAACTCTTTGACCTGAGACTCTCAGGTGGCCCTTTCTCCTTCCTACACACTCCCTGTGTTCCTCTACTCCTGGATCACAGGCCTGTTCCAGGCTCCTCCAACTCTCCATACCCCCACAGAATCCACTCATTCCTTCTCTCTCTCTCTCTCTCTCTCTCTCTCTCTCTCTCTCTCCCTCTTTCTCTCTTCCCCCCTTCTTCTTCCTTCCTTCCTTCCTTCCTTCCTTCCTTTATTTTTTTATTTTTGAGACAGGGTTTCTCTGTGTAACAGCCCTAGATGACTTGAGACTCACTCTGTAGACCAGACTGGTTTTGAACTCAGAAATATACCTGTCTCTTTAATCCCAGCTGCTGGGATTAAAGGCCTGAGCGACCACCACCATGCTTCCAATCTATTTCTTATCTCCCTTGCATGATGACATCTCCAGCCACCCACCTCTCAAGCTGGAGAGCCAGTGTAGTATGAAACACTGTCCAGTGACCTTTAAGTCATTCTTCCCTCTGTTTCATTTTTAAGTATGTTCCAAATAATTTCCTAATGGATCTGCACCCCACCCCACCCCCCACTGCCCCAGCATTTTTGTTCCTGCAACTCATTTGCTACTGGGCTACAAAAGTGGTTGTTATAGTTTAGATCTAGAATGTTATGTAAAGGCCATATATTAAAGGTTTAGTCCCCAGCTTGCCATTGTTGGAAGTGATAGAACCTTTTAAATGGAGGGACCTAATGGGAGGTTTTAGGTCACTGGGAATGAGCCCTCAAATGGTAACAGAACCCTCACCCCTCCTTTTTTCTTTTTGTTTCTGTGCCACATGCTAGCACTGTCGTGTGCTGCCTTACCATGTGCTCAAAACCATGGGGCCAATGAATGCTAGATTGGAACCTCTAAAACTTTAAGCCCAGTAAAACCTTTTCTTTTCACGGGCTGACTCTCTCAGGTCCTTGTTATAGTAATGGAAAGCCAACTAACAATCTTCTGAAATAGAAATCCAATCATGAGGAGATCTTGTAAATTTTTTCAATGGAGCCCTCATCCTTAAAGTCTAGATTCTTTATCAGCCATGGAAAGCCCTTTCTGGCCTTGCTCTGTCTATGCCTCAGCCCCCCTTCCATTTCTTTACTCCCCAGATATTATTCAGTTAATAGCAAGGACCCTTGTGGGTAACAGAGTTTTCAGAGTTCTCGAGTCCCTATGTAAAATGGAGTCATATTGCATATAACATACATGCAATACATGCATTCTTCCTTATTTATTTGCTATATTTTCCAATGTCTGACTTATATTACCTAATTTGGCTTTGAGTTCCTGAGCTCAAAAGACCCTCTTGCCTCAGATTCCCAAGTAGTTAGGACGACAGGGACATTCCGTTACACCCTACTCTTCGGTAAGCCATGTCTAACTTCTCTATATTACCTATTACACTGTGTTATGCAAATAGGTGTTCTACTGAATTGATTAGAGAACAGTGACAAGAAAAGGCCTGTGCATCTTCAGTTACAGATTTAGTTTTCTGCCTGATTATTTGAAAGTGCCGCCGTTGGCGCTTGTGGATACAGAATCTACAGACAGGACTGACTCTGTTGCTAAACAGCCATGTTCCCATACCTCTGGGCTTTGCCAGATTGCCCCCTCTGCCCAGAATATCCTTACCTGCACAATTCCCTCCCTCCCTCCTCCAGGTTTCCACGTCCTTCACAGCACCCAGAGCACACTGTCACCTGTAAAGTCTCTGCTGTCCTAAACAGGACAAACTGTATCTTGTTTTCTTGCTGTGATATCTAGCATGCACCTGACGCAGCACGGTGCTTATTAAGTGTGGGCTGAAGGCATTTAATAAAGTGGTGAGGCCGCATGGAACGTTAAGATGTCTTTCTCCCAATGCTGGTTCCGTCACTTTTACTTTGTCAAGGTTCAGTATTGATAAGGCTTAGGCAGTTCACGCTCTCCTGGTCCCCATGGCAAAAATAGTTTTAAGCCAAGAAGTGAGGGTGTAACTCAACTCATTCTTAGTCCTCTGTTCAGTACGTAGGACCAAAGGAGAAAAGAAGAAAACAGTTTATACCAATAAAAGAAGTTCTCTTATTATTTTTTCACAAAATTACTTTATTTTTAAAATTATGCATAGGGATTTTGTGGGGAGGCTATGTGCACATGAGTGCTGGTGCCCTGGAAAGCCAGAGGTGTCAGGTCCCCCTGGAGCTGGGGTTACAGGCAGCTGTGTGTGCTAGGACCCAAACTCAGGTCCTCTGGAAAAGCAGTGTGCCATCTTGGCTACTGAGTCATGTCTCCAGCCCATCTGCTATGGTTTTTCCTTAGGGAAACACTCATTCATTGATTCACTCAACCATCCATGAATCATAGCAACTGTAAAATACCTCCCCAAGCTCATGGCCTGTATTAAACGTTAGGGATACACAGCTGAGACACAAAGCTAAGTATACAGGAGAGAGAAGCACATGTATCCTAACAAGATGCTGAGAAGGAATGCTGTGTGAGGACCTCCCCTTCTTCTCTGGGCTTCTAGTCTCTCATTACTCCTAAATCATAATTAGCTTGGATTGTGTCCCTTGCTCACACTGTAGTCAGACTTCCTTGAGCACAGAGACTGATATTTATCCTTGCATTCATTCACCATTATTTATTAAATGCCTAGTATAGTCAAAGCCTTTTTAGGTTCTACGGTAACTGCAAAGAATAATATCAACTCAACATGAACCTTTGTAGGGTGCATGGTGTGGTTAGTGCAAGGTTTGGAATGTAGTGGAATAGGGAAGTGGTTTTTTTTTAAATTTCATCTTTAAAATTTATGGGTGTGTGTGAGGGCATGCATGTGCACACCCATGCAGGAGCATGCATATGGAAACCAGAGGTCAATAATCCAGATGCACTGTCCACTTTCTCTTTCCTTTCTTTCTTTCTTTCTTTCTTTCTTTCTTTCTTTCTTTCTTTCTTTCTTTCATTTTTTCAAGACGGGGTTTCTCTGTATAGCCCTGGCTGTCCTGGAAATAGCTCTGTAGACCAGGCTGGCCTCGAACTCACAAAGATCCACCTGTCTCTGTCTCCTGAGTGCTGGGATGGAAGATGTGTGTCACCACCACCCAGCTCCACATTGTTTCTTGAGACAGGTTTCTGACTGGCCTGGAACTCACAAGTTAAATTAAGCTCATTAGTCAATGAGCCCCAGTGGTACCACCTCCAATCTCCACCTCCCCAGCACTAGGATTACAAAAGTTCATGTCCAGTTTTCCCCTCCCTCTTCTCCTCCCTCCACTCCTTCATTCCTCTCTTTCCTTTTTTTTTTTTTTTTTTTTGTTGTTGTTGTTTTGTTTTGTCTTTTCAAGACAGGGTTTCTCTCTGTAGCTTTGGAGCCTAGGCTGGCACTCCCTCTGGAATCCAGGCTGGCCTCAAACTCAGAGAGATCCGCCTGCCTCTGCCTCTGCCTCCCTGGTGCTGGGATTAAAGGCGTGCGCCACCCACACCCGGCCTCTCTTTCCTTCTTAACACAGGTTCTGGGGGTTAAACTCAGGTCCTCATTCTTCCAAGGCAAGCACTCTGCTCCCTTAGGGGACCGCTTAAATGAATAAAAAGTAGACTTAGAGGAAAACACTGTCTTCAAATGTCTGGAGAGCAGCCATGGAAAGAGAAACATTTATTCAAGGCTCCTTCAAGGACAGAGCTAAGGCGATTGCAAAGCTGCAAGAACTGGTCAGAGAGAGTGCTGGAGGGAGGAAGGCAGCTGTCTCTCCACCTAACTGGGTGTTGGCAGTCGCCTCATCCCCCAAAACCATGAAAGTGATGAGGACTCTTACGAACTATTGACATAACTGAGTGCGCACAAGAAGGCACCACTGGTGGAATCCAATGTTTGTCCAGAGCTCTAGACCCATGGTAAAAAAATATACATCCTCTCTCCAGACTGTAACGGGTGGCAGGACCAGCTGATGTGCAGGACCTTAATTTCTGAAGCCTGGAAAACTAGCAGCAAACATAGTAGGTGGTGGCTTTCTTCTCCTACAGGTTGCCAGTCACTGGCTGTGTGTGGATCAACTTGAAGGGTACTGGAAAAGATGCAAACAAAGCAAAAGGAATGAGGAAATAAAGCCACGTCTGAATTAACAACCTACTGACAAAGCCGCAGGATTTATCCAGCAGAACATTGTGATAGCCTCCCGCTTTGTGGGTGCCTTTTGCCAGACCTTGCATCTTAAGGGCTTGAAGGCTCTATCCTGGTGGATCCAACTGTGAGAGGAGAAGTGGTGGTGGCAAGAGGGTGACTTCTCAATAGCACATGCCACCAGAGTCTGCAGAGTAAGGGACAACCAGCTAGATGATCGCAGATGCCATAGCTTAGCATTTTACCATCTGAATCTCAGCAAGCATCTGCTGTAAGACATCCTTTGTGATAGCTGAACAATCGTATTCTTGAGCAAACCACAACTTTGTCCTTAAATTTTTTTTTTTTTTATCTGTTTAGAACCTATACACCTATAGTATCTCCATTGGGTATTAAGAGAAAAAAAATCTCTTGTGCATACTGCTCCTGAGATATTACCCTGCTCTTATTTAAATGGTTCTTTGTGCTTTACTGTATAGTGTCAATGGTTTAAAAAAAATTGTCTGTTAGCTTCAACATTAGGACTGACTTTTTAGAAGATGCTTCTGAAATAAACTGAAGAATTACAGTGCCCTGTTGTGAAATGCTTTAGTGAGAATAGAATTATTAAGATATTAACCTGTTCTCATGTGTCAATCTTTAGATTCTTATTTTGCTTCTGTATCTTTACATTAAAGGATCTTATAGGGAAATCAGTGAGCATAAAGCGATTTTTTTCTTCTCTAATATCTACAGCTTTAAAATGTCTTCTTGCATATTAGCTTCTAGTGTTTTGGTTTGGTTTTGTTTGATTTACTGCTCCAGACAGCTTGGGCAAAACCAATTACTTGGGGAGTATTCATTAGTTTGGGGGCACTGATACATTTTATTAACGTCAATCTCCTCATATTTTTTGATTTCTAAAAATTGTAATTGTTATTTTGGCCTCTTCAACAAAAGGCCCAAATTGCTTTAAAATACTTAAGCATATAATATTAATTTACTGTCTAAAGAACTGTGATTTTTCTGCATAATTATAAATTATAGCTTAACTATAATTGTCTCCTTGATTGAATGTGTGATATAACCACTAAGGCATTGGCACATTGTGTTGCTTGAATGCTAGGACTGTCTGCTCGCCAGCATCACACTGGCTCAGAGCCTCTCTTGTTTAAGAGGAGCTTTGGACACTGTGATTCTTGCCTGTGGAGTTCTAGGTTGGCACCAGGGAAAACAGAGCAGTGTTGACTGGAGTCTTCAGTCAGGAGAGATTGTAGCTATTTGGACTATGTCCCTCTGACAGGAAGCCCCTGTAGTATAAGTGTGTGTATTATGAACGTGGTATTTCACATTTCTGTGTTAGTAAAGCTGTGTGCTTTTACAGTCATGAATTTCCTTAAAATTGAATGTGGGACTAATCTTTAATTTCTTCTTTTCTTCTCATTAGTGCCACAGATATAATACTAAATATAATTTAGAATTTCTTAATATGGGGGGTGGGGTGGGGTGAGGTGGGGATGAACTGCTCTCAGGAAATGAGGGAAAGTTTCCCATTAGCGAAAGCTGTTCCATGTTACGAAATGGTAGAAATAGAAAACACGAAAGCCTGTAGGAGAAATTTCTAAGTAGGTCCAAACCAGATGACCTTCAGGTCCTCTCTAAGTCTGGAATTTTATCTTTGAAAACACTGTTGCTTTTTTTCAAAAATGTTCAACCATCAACATAAGAGGTAAACTGGCCATTGATTATGGAAATTTTCTCCAAAAATGGAAACAAGTAAATACATTTCTCATGGCAGTTTCAGAATTATTTTGCCCTGAACATTTGATGGTGTGGGGATTTCTTTGACTGGTTGGCACCTGAATTGAAGCTCATGGCCAAGCCTGCCTCTCAGAAGAAATTCCAGGGGCAAGAGGACACGTTAGTGTTCACAAAAGAAGAAAAAAATGCAAAACCATCTGGCCTGAATTATGAGTCCATTCAGTGAACTATCATTTAGCTGTTAAATGAATTAAGTAGACTTTTACACACACACACACACACACACACACACACACACATAATATTCAGCTAAATAGGAAAAGTTCAAGAATACTATTTACAGCGTGACTACTTTTGCATACATGTAAACCTGCATGCTTTTCCTAAGTGGGAATTTTACTTCTAATTACATCATTTCCCCCTTTCCTTTTCTCCTTCCCAATCCTCTCATACACCCTCCTTGCTCCTTTTCAAATTCATGGTCTCTTTTCTTTTATTAATTGCTATAACATACATATACATATATACATATTTTCTCAAATGGATAAATACAACCTGCTCCATCTGTAAACTGTTCCTTGTATACGTGTTTTCAGAGCTGACCACTGGCATTGGATAACCAGTTGGTGTGCTCTTCCCTGGGGGACTGTTTCTGTCACTCTCAGCCTTCCTTACTTGCCTGTAGTTCTATGTGCCGGGCTGAGACCTCTAAGCTTTTTTCATCCACTTCAGCATCCTATTGGTGTCATGTTTGGGCAGCCATGTTGGTGAGGTTTTATGGGTGGCCTTTGACAGTCCTAGGAGACACTGTCTCACTTGAAGAAGCTCTTTACTTGGGAGAGTTCTTAATACAGAAAGAGGAAAGGGGAGAGGGTGGCTTCCCATTGCCATTTGGTGTGTTTTCAGATCGAGTCTGTCCTTCTTTCATTATGCGCTTACTCTCCTAACAGGCCTTACCTGAATCAGGGTTATAAGCCACGTTTTTATTTTTTCTTATGATTTTTTTTATTAGTTCAAATTAGGAACAAGCTTGCTTCACATGTCAATCCCTTCTCCCTCTCCCTCTCCTCCCCTTCTTATGATTTTTTTATTTAAAAATGGTTTTTATTCCCCCGAAGACTAGAGAAAAAGGCATGAAGGCTGATCTAGGCACCACCAAGACAGATTTTATAGTTCCATTTCTAAGCATGCAGAAGTACAGACAATGAAGCAGAGGACTGGGAGGAAAAGGTCATCTTGCTTAAGACTGATTACTCAATAAAAAGAAGTCTGAGCTGGAGCAGTGGCCAGATCTCCTGGGTCCTATCATGATCTCCAATTATAGCAATGAGAAAGAAGGGGAAAGGTTTTGGGGAAGGGAATCAACCCTTGCAGAGACATGCCCATGCACTACCTGGCTGGTGGACTTGCAAAGCTTTAAACAAGGTCCTTTGTTTTCCTTGACCACTGGGATAAGACACAGTGTAAAGGAAGAAAAGTTATTTTGGCTCACAGTTTCAGAGACATCAGTGCTAATGGAGGGAGGATGTGGCACAGCAGAGCACTTTACATCATGACAGCTAAGAAACAGTAAATACAGGAACCTGGAGGTCAGGGCAAGACACAGCCCCAAAGGACCCACCACCTTGTCTACCTCCTTTAGCTAGCTAGCTAGGCTTCCCAAGGTTACCAGAACCTTTCCCTAAGTAGCACGACAGGCTGGCACCATGCTCCCAACACAAGAGCCTCTTGAGGGGACACTTCAAATCCCAACTAGAATACAATCTCATCTTGGGAGCTCCAGGACCAATCATATATGGAATAACCATGGAAGTTTTCTTTCTTTCTTTCTTTCTTTTTTTTTTTTTTTTTTTTTTTTTTTGGTTTTTCAAGACAGGTTTTCTCTGCGGCTTTGGAGGCTGTCCTGGAACTAGCTCTTGTAAACCAGGGTGGTCTCGAACTCACAGAGATCGCCTGCTTCTGCCTCCCGAGTGCTGGCATTAAAGGTATGTGCCACCAATGCCCCGTGGAAGATTTCTTTCTTGACCCAAAAGGAAAACATGATACCCAAACCGGCCTCCTTTACCATGTATCCTGGGATTCTCATTTTTCCTAGGTATTCTCTTGACTGTAGCTGTGGAATTAATTCAGTGCTGGAGATAACTGAGAAAGGCTTAGGGTCAAATGGGACTAAGGACCTGGTGCAGGCCAGGAGGATTAAAGCAGTCTGTGCGGACAGATTGAATTCCTGGTTCTTCCCTCCAGCCCTCCCAGACCAGCTTTCCTCTGTTTCTCTGGATTTTAATCTATGTTCCACACTTTGAACTATAACCTGACCTTGAAGAAGGGTCAGAGACACCGTGCTCAGCTTGGGGCTTGCAACAGGCCCTATGAGGAATGGAACCCAAGAGTGCTTGGCAAGTCTCGTACACTATGCTACAGTTTCTCTGTAACTACTGTGTCACATAGGATTGTTTCAGAAGTAGAGGAGACATCCCGCCCATTCGCTATCAGAATTAGTGTCTTAACCATCGAGGCAACCTATCAGTGAGCCCCTTCTCATTAGATACCACCCACCATTTGCAGCCCTCTCTTTTAGGTGGGTAAGCTCTAAGACACTGCTCTGAGTTGATTGTTTCCTCTATCTGTCGAACTGACTTTGATCCCAGGGGCACTGGAGGTGATGCATTTCAGCGAAGGCGGAGGCTCTGGTGGGAATCAAAGGTAGGAACAGTCTTAGGGTAGAGGGAGAATGAGAAGCCCCTTGCCTGGAGGAAATCCACCCACCAGCAGAGGCATGAACCTTTGTGCAGATGCCAAGCTTTTCACCCACTGAACATCGGAGGTGGATGTCATTTCCTTCACAGGTAAGAGCAAGAAGTGGTGTGTGGCAGGGCCCTGTGATTTTCAGATGACTCAGCCTGTGACCTTTCAGGAGGAATCTTGGGGGGGGGGGTCTTAACTTGCTCTCTGGAAGCTCTTTATTATTCAGAGGAAGAGGGTTCAGTTAATCCTACCTCTTGGCTCAAGAATACAAGCATCACTGGTTCCGCTAAAACACTCTTTGAAGATGTATTTACTTCCTCATTCCTGTTTCTCCCTATTCTTAAGTTCTGTTTTCTTGTCCAAGCCACAATAATTCTTACGTGTGTATGATGCCTCCTTTTACTTGCATGCTTTATTGGAAAAGTTATAGCAGTATTAATTTGTGTATGTGTTCTATCTCATTGTTTCTCACTTTGAATATTGCTTTTAATACTCCATCTTAGTGAGGGTAACTAAGATAGCCTTTAACTCCTACCATGAATAACTGCAGATGTCTCCAGAGGAACTGAATGAGAATTGGGGGTGGGGTGTATCCTAATAGAGAACTTTCTGTATACTCTACTGAACTTGATTCACCAGGTCAGAGTGCTCCCCAAGGTGACTCACCAGGCCAGAGTGCTCCCCAGCATGCTTGCCAGTGCAGACTTCTCTCAAGTCCTCCCTCTCTCCAGCAGTATACAAGAGCAGTCACATCTCACATCTGCCACACTTGGCATCATACGTCTTTCCATATTTTATCCATTAAAAAAAGGCACGCAGTAGCATCTCATTGTTTTAATCTGCATTTTTCATGTGGCTTGTGAATCTCCCTTCACAGCTGCTATGGTGGATGTGGGGTGCACTGCTCAGGTTCCTGCTTAGAAATTAGATAGTTTCCAGCTGCCCAGAGTGTTGGCCTCTGAAAATACATAAGATACAGATCCTTTAAGGGGATTGCCTTTCGCCAAAGGAAGCCACTTCACCCAAGTTCGTGACCCATTCATAGGGTATCATCCATCCCCTGAGGACTCTGAAGAGACTAGCTAGTAGCAGCAACACCCCATAGCACTGGGAAAGGCCTGGGCTACCTTGGATCATAGTTTAAACTCTTAAACTGTCCAGTCGTCTTTTGTTTCTCTCACTTGGTCACTGCTACACATAAGGCCACTTCCAGGCCACACAGCTCTGCATCGCTGGGTCTGAAACCCCTGGAAATGACATGTGGCAACCTGCCAGCTTTGGGGAATATTATTTATGTAACATCTGTTTCTTTCTCTTTCCTACCACAGTCATAAATGTCCAAGACCCTTCCAGGTTTTTCACATCGAATCCTCATTCATTTGGATATCACAAGGAGAGGGGCCCCGGGGGGGGGGGGAGTGGGGTGGTCCAGCAGGTAAAAACACCTGATGCACAAATCTGGTGACCTGAGTTCCATCCTGAGGACGCATTTAAAGGCAGAAGGAGGGAACAAGCTCCCAAGGGTTGTCCTTTGACTTCTTCCAATGCATGCATGTCCACACTCACACATATCCACGCCATACATACATAAACACATTATCATGCAAACATACACACAAATGGTAAGTTCTTAGATGATATTACAAATATCTACACTTGTTCTGCCACCAATCTATTAGGTTATCAGTGATGTATTTCTTTAATTAGGCATTTCCTAATTTTGAAATAGTCAAATTTATAAACTTTTGCTTGGTGATTTTTTGCTTTTGAAATTTTGTCCGAATAGTTTGTTAAATTGAACAGATAGCTTCCTCTACTCTGTTATGCAGATTTACTTCTATGATTTCTCTTTAATTTTTTATACTTATTTTAAACCATGAGTGCCTCTTTTGTATTCAAGTTGAGTCTAGTTTTATTTTTAATTTTTGTCACTTACATTTTTCTCTTGTGTTTGTTTGCTTGCTTGTTTGTTTTAGACAGGGCCTCAAGTAGCTTCGGCTCGTCTCTAACTTTATCTACCGGGTGCTGGGATCACAGACATTTGCCACCCTATGTGCCTGGTTCATGTGGTGCTGCTGATGAAACCCAGGGCTTCATGCAAGTCAGGCAAGCACTGTTCCAGTCACGTGATAGCCTCAAGCCACAGCTGTATGTTTCTCCTGTGATGAGCCAGTTTCCTAAATGACACTTGGTAGCCCTTCCCCCAAGGGATTTGTGACGCCACTTCCATCCTTTATGTTCTGACATAAACACAGTTCTGCATCTGAACACTGCTCTGTTCTGTTGGTCCATTTGCATGTTGTTTTGGTTACTGTCATTATCATAAGGCTTTAATATGTCTTAATATCGGAGAGGGTAAGAGCCTCCCTTTCAATCTCCTTCAGTAATCCATCTTAGCTGTGGTTCTCTGGGTACAATCTAAGTGTCTTTCCTGTCCTGTCTCTCCCTAATTTTTAGAGTAAATTCAGCTCAAGTGGTCTGGACTTTTTATTCTGGCTTTGTTTGGTGCAGAAACACTTGGCTGGGTTGGCACAGTGGGCCTGCCAGCCAACATACCTGAATGGTGACTTGCATGATTGGCAGTGTACACACACACACACACACACACACACACACACACACACACACAGGGGTAAGGAACATTTGCAAGAATTCATGCCAAGAGATAGTCTCTAGCTTGCACTGGTCACTCCAAACCCTGACTGTTCTCGGTGGGTAGATCCAATCAGATCTAAGAGACACAGTCAAAGGCACACAGATTTTAATGAGCCTGGGAACCTAATCAGAGGCAGTAATGAGTGGCATTAACAATATAGTCCTACCAGGGAGGACTCCCTGCCTGGATCTGTGCTGACTTGGCCCTTGCTTCTGAGGATTGCAAGGTCTATCAAATGTCAGCTCATTGCCACCCAACACCTTCACTGCTTCTGCAACTTCCACCAATCTGTTCCCCAAAACTGAGTTTGAAGACATGTAGCTGTTTCACTTTTGTGATAATTAGGAGCCTGTGAGCAGGCCACAGTTAGTCATCCTTGGTGTGAAGATGACAGGCGCTTCAACTCTGGGGGTGTGGACGGGTTTAGACACATCAGAGCTAGGGGTGAAGATGGAAGCTGGTACTGGGAACAGAGTGACTCATCTGAAACCTTGAACACCAAGGTCAAGGAGAGGGTGAGGACTTTCCAAACGTAGTCTGCTTTGTGCTGGGATGAAACTTCTGCTAATGACTTTGTTCTCTTTACCAAACACCATAAGGCCAAAGGATGAACTCTGATTCGGTATAGGCAGCCCCTCTGGCATTGATCTGGTTTTGTCACCCCTCTCCTGGGTGCCTGTCTCTGCCAGAGCCCTCCCTACTCTATTGGTGTGTGTGTGTGCAGGGGGGGGGGGTATGTGTAGGGGAAGCTGTAGCCACGCCTACTTAGGGGCTGGCTACAGGTGTGCCTGACCATGCTTGCGAGGGCGTGGTCAGGGTGACGTAGTGTGACTGCATTTTCTCTTTGGTGCTGGCTGGACAGACCGCTGCCACGCCGGCTGGCTAGGTCGCTCTGTAAGTAAGGCTTTTCCCTATTAAATACCCTTATATTTCTACCTGGCTCCATATTGGTAATTTCTTACTATAGGTATGTGTGTGGTGTATGTGGTATGTGTGTGTTATTTATTTATTCATTCATTCATTTTACTGTTAGGATTTAAACTCAGGGCTTTGTGCATTCTAAGCCCCTGCCCTACCATAAGTTCAGGGCAAGTGATTATTATCTGCCTTCTTTGTTCAGAACAGAAGACCCAGCTCATTTGGCAGTAGCAGCAGCACCTGTACCCTTCTCCCATGCTGCTGTACCCGTTATGCTCATATCCTGTATCCTTTCCCAACACTCTTACTTCCAAGTCCTTTGAGAACAGACATTTTCAAGTGACTGGTTATGTTCCTCTGAGAAGTTCTACATTGTACGGTCTGCACAACGCTGGCTGCTGGCTTTGTGTGTTTACCTCAGTGGAGAACAAGTATGATTGCTTGGTCACTGTCCCAGGTTCATTCTGTTGCTATGATAAAGCACTCTGACCAAAAACAACTTGAGGAGGAAAGGGTCTATTTGGGTTACATTTCCAGGTTTGCAATCCATCATTGAAGGAAGTCAGGACAGGAACTCAAGGCAGGAGCTTGAAGCAGAAACCATGGGGGAATGCTGCTTGTTGGCTCACTCCCAGGCCTATGCTCCACTAGTTTTCTTATACAGCCCAGACCCACCTGTCTAGGGATGGAGCAACTCATAATGGTCTAGGCTCTCCCGAGTCAATGACCAATCAAGAAGACACCCAGAGTTCCAGAGTTCCAGGCAACTCTAGTTTGTATCAAGATGACAGCTGAAGCTAAGTAGGTGCGCTAGCTAGTTTTTATGTCAACTTGATACAAACTAGGGTCATCGGAGAGGAGGGAGCCTCAGTTGAGAAAATACCTCCTTAAGTTTGTAGACAGGCCTGCAGGGCATTTCTAAAAGTGGTGTTAAAGCGAGGCGCAATATATGTGGATCGCTAAGCAGTCAGAGAAAGTTTGATGAACAGAAGTTTATTAGAAAAGGTACTCACTCAACAGAGTCAGTCTTGTACCACTAGGCAGGTCAGGGAAAGAGAGCTGCATGCAGGCAATCCTCGTATTTAAGGTCTTGCTACATCACTCTGACCATGCCTCAGTGTGCGTGGTCTGTGTCACCTGTGCCAGCCCCCAAGACAGCATGGCTAACATTTCCCCTACAATTCCCCTTTTAGTCTAAAAGAGGATTCACACTTAACAGTGTAAATTATCTGTCATTAACAATCATAAGGGTGAATTACAAGAAGTTATAATAATCTGCTAATGTCACATCTTAAGTATAACTATTCCAACTAAACCTTAAAGTCATCTGAAAGAGATGTCCAAGCTTGAACACCTCCTTCCAAACCCAACCTTAAACAATAGGAAACTAGCCCTAACTAGGTATCAACAGTGGGGGAAGGGGCATAGTATTCTCCATGCTACTTCCTGCTGAATTGGGACAACGACAGCCTCGTGGGGTCCTGTGGGAAGAAATGTTAGTGTAATGAAAGTCCTGAATGGGTTCTATCCAGTCTGTGTCTGGTGGGAGATGCTTGATTGGAGGTCCAGGTTGAAGTCCTTATCTTGATTGAAGTTCTTTGGTTGATTGAAGTCAGTACCCTAAGTTCTGGCCAGAGTGTCAGTTGAAACGAAGCAAGCTAGATCCAGTGTACTCCAGGAGGTGTGGCCCATTTTCTAAACAAAGCGTCCAGGGATTGTTGTCAGGCAGGTCTTCATTGGCTGTGTGGGACTCAAACATAAATGGTAGCAGAGAAATGTTTGCTTGTGTATGTATGAATACCAAAAAAGGCAACAATGGGAAAATAAGAATTATGAAAGGGTACACACCTTGAGAGAAGAAAGCCAAGAAAAGACAAATGGCAGTCCCTAATCTTTCCTCTATTCTGTATTACATTAATTGGCTTCTTGATATAATACAGAAACTCTGAAGTTTATTTTAACAATGTGCTTGGATTTAGAGGAGGAAAGCCAAATCCAACTCTAAAGCCACCATTGGTTTAATTGAATAGGGACTAGGAAATAAAGAGAGATAGAGAGTTCTCTGAGAGACAGCTGTAAAGTTAACCATATGGCACATTCCTTTTGTTTGATGGTTATAGCTACCCATGCAGTGTCCTTTGACTTCTGGAGATGAGTTTTCCTGTGAAGATAAAAGCAAAACCCTTCCTTTTCCTTTGGGAGTTTTCTATACAGTTTATGTGATATACCTTGGTATTTTGCCTGTCATTCTTCCTCATTGAGAGGTTTTTCGTTTTTGACTCGAATGTTGATTAACTTTGATGGTATCCAAATTTTTCCTTCTCCTGTGGAAACAAAGGCGAACCCCCTTGCCCAACATAACATATGTCCTGGTTTCCATACAGAGGTCAGTACAGTTTTGAAGTATACCGGCTGATTCAGTTCTGCAGTTTTTTTCCGTAGTCCAGTATCTTTCTGCAGCTGTTTGTTCTTTCTTGTTAGCATTAAGAAAGTTTAATGTTAATAACACATTATGTAACCTTTGTTCTCCTAGCCTGTTTGTGGAGCGTTTCTTCTAGTGTTCTATTACATCTTTCTACCACTGCTTGTCCTGTAGGAATGTGTGGTATGCCGGTTACAAGCTTTATGTTATAATATTTGAAAAACCATTCCAATTTAGTGGAGACATATGCTGGAGCATTGTCAGTTTTCATTTGTGCAGGTATACCCATAATGGCCATCACCTCTAACAGATGTGTAATAACAGAATTGGCCTTTTCAGAGCTAAGAGCAGTAGCCCATTGAAACCCTGAAAATGTATCTAAAGTATGATGAACATATTTTAAATTTCCAAATTCTGCAAAGTGAAAGACAACCATCTGCCAAACCTCATTTCTCTGAATGCCCTTAGGATTACAACCTACTGGCAAAGGAGCTTGATTATAAAAAGAACAGGTAGGACAGTTTCTCACTATCTCCTTGGCTTGTTGCCAAGTGATCAAGGAGTCCTTTTTCAAACCTTTGCTATTTATATGATGTTTCTTATGAAATTCTGAGGCTTTTAGCATGCTTCCTATTAATAAATGATCAGTCTCATCATTGCCTTGTGCTAGCGGGCCTGGCAGACCCATATGGGATCTGATATGCGTAATGTATAGAGGATTACTTCTGTTTCTGATTGTTTCCTGTAATTGTATAAACAGTGAAGTTAATTCTATATTGTCAGGAATAAATTCTGCAGTCTCAATGTATAAGATGACTCTCTCTGCATATTGAGAATCAGTAACTATATTAAGAGGCTCTGTAAAAATCCATAAGTACCATGAGAATTGCATATAATTCTGCCTTATATACAGATGTATACGGATTTTGAACTACTTTACTTACCTCTCCTGATTTATAACCTGCCTTACCTGATTTGTTGGCATCAATGTAGAAGGTAAGAACTCCAGAAATAGGAGTTTGTCTTACAATACATGGAAGGATCCAGATTGTCTTTTTTATGAATTTAATTCTGTTAGTTTGGGGATAATTGTTACTAATTGTTCCCAAAAAGTCAGTAAGAGCTATCTGCCAGTAGTCATTGTCCTTCTATAAGGAGGAAATTTCCTCATTAGTTAAAGGTACTACAATTTCTGCAGGATCTTTTCCACTCAGTTGATGAATTTGCCCTTTAGAATCAAATCAGAGATCTTTTCTATATATGTCTTTAGCTTTTTATTCTGTTTATGTGGCAGAAATATCTTCTCTTTGCCTCAGAATCCCAGAAGGGTATTCTCTGGATGGTAATATGACCAGAATACAGTCTAGATTAGGGTCTACACGATCTACATGTGCATCTAGGATTCTGCTTTCCACCCATTGCAATTCTTTTTCCACTTCATCGGATAATATTCACAGACTGTTTAAGTCCTTGTCCCCTTTAAGGGCCATTTTTTAAATGCTTTAAGTCATGTCCTTCCACACCAATAACCGTCTGTAGTTGAGAAATTTCCCCTAGCAGCTTCTGAAGACTATTAAGAGTTTGATAACGATCCTTCTAATTTGTACCTTTTGAGGCCTGATTCTTTGTAAGTCTATCTTGTAACCTAAATAATTAATAGAATCTCCTCTTTGTATCTTTTCTGGGGCAATCTGTAACCCCCAACGAGGCAGAACTTCCTTCACTATTTCAAACATATGTTCCAATGTTTCCTTATTAGAATCTGATAAAAGAATCTCATCCGTATAATGGTAAAGAAGGGATTGTGGAAATTTCTTATGAATTATTTCCAAAGGTTGCTGTACAAAGTGCTGGCACAAAGTAGGACTATTTGGCAAAACCCTCCACTGAAATCTCTTAACTGGCTGTGAATTATTAAGAGTTGGTACAGTAAACACAAATTTTTCTCTATCTTGTAATGGTATTGTGAAAAAACAATCTTTCAGATCAATGACTATGATCAGCCATCCTTTAGGTATCAAGGAAGGCAACGGCATTCCAGGCTGCAGAGAGCCCATTGGCTGAATTACCTTATTGATGCCTCTCAGGTCTGTCAGCATTCTCCACTTACCTGACTTCTTTTTGATAACAAATACAGGAGAATTCCAAGGGCTGGTAGATTCTTCTATAGGCCCAACCTCTAGCTGTTCCTGTACTAACTTTTCTAAAGCCTCTAGCTTCTCAGAGGTCATAGGCCATTGTCCTACCCAGACAGTTTCATCTGTAAGCCACTTTGAGGGTAGGATCTTTGGCTCGTCTGAAGGTTTATCATTTGTACTTAGTTTCTGTACATCCTGGATGGTTGGTAACTGTTTTCCGTAGTGCCTTACTCTATTTTGTCTACCATCTAACAATTGTATATGATTTGCCTCTGATACTGGAGGACTATTAATCTGAGTACTCCATTGCTGTAACAGATCAGGACCCCAGAGATTTATTGCTGTCTGTGACATATGGTTTTAGCCATCTTTTCTGTCCTTCTGGTCCAATGCAGACCACCCAGTTAACACTGTTGAATTCTAGATAGAGTTCCAATCCCTAAAAATTGAAGATTCACCTCTCTAAGAGGTCATCTCTGAGGCCAGAACTTTTGGTTAATAATAGTTACATCTGCCCCAGTGTCCACCAAACCAGTACTAACTTTATTATTAATTCTTACTTTCAACTGAGGCCTCTTATCATTAATAGAAGTTTGCCAAAATGTGCGTTTATCATCTCCTCCAGTCACATGTGATTCCTCATTACTAGCCAAACTACCATCTAGAGTAGTATCACTTTTTTCAATAGGCAATGTACTATCTGTCTTGTGAAAGATTGTCCTCCATAGTGACTGGGAATGACCGGGCCTTTCTCGATGTGGGGGACTTCAAGAGGCCCCTCAAAGTGTTTCCCAATTTTAACAGGTTTCCTTGCATGTCTCTCTGGTCGATCTACATTCATTGGTCCAGTGTCTGCCCTTACCACATCTTCTATACAACCCAGAAGATGGTGGCCTCCTGTGTGAGGCATTGTTAGAATTCCTTTGCCTACAATTTCTCTCAATATGTCCCATTCTGCCACATCTGAAACATCTAGATTCCTGGTGCCTTCTTGACCTCCTGGGGAAGGCTCTTCCTACCCAAGGTCCTGGTTCATAGTAGTAACAACCTCTGGCCTCTTGGTGCCTATGTTGACCTCTGTAAGGTGCTTTTTCCCAAGCTCCTGCGTCATTACCTTGAGAACATTTAACCTCTTAGTATCTCTTTAAACCTGTTGAGATTGCCTCTCCTACCCAAGGTCCTGTATCTTGTACATTATAGTCAAGGTTAGCTGTATACAAAACCCATTCTTCCAGTGGAGCTGATTTGATCTTTAAAGAGAAAAGTATTTGCATATTGGGTTTACATTTTCATAAGCTATTGTGTATATGATTGATTTTCTTGTTTCCGGATCCGTTACCTGTAATTCTACTGCCCTAGTTAACCTTTGTAAAAAGTCATAGAACTGTTCTATCTGTCCCTGTTGTATCCTGATATAGCTTTCTACCCTTTCTCTTGGCTCACGAACCTTGTCCCAGGCATTCAAGGCTGTTGTCCTGCATAAGGAAAATAAATGGTCATCATATTCAGTCTGAACCTGTGAATTAGCATAAATGCCCTCACCCAGGATCTTAGCCTGGGGAGCTTCATAACCGTTCTTTATGCCTTATCTTCCTCTCTGAAAAGAGTCCTCCACTGTATCTGAGATGAATTTTTTAGTACAACTGATACTAGAATTCCCAATCCATGGGTGTCACCCTACTAAAGGTAGCCCATGAAGTCAATAATTCTTTCACATAGGGACTATGGAGACCATATGAAACAACTGACTCATTAATTCCCTTAAGGTCTTTTAATTGTATGGGTTCCCACTGATATGCCATATGACCATGTGGATGCTTCTTAGATGGAGGTTTTTCTGTCATAATTGCTGGGAACACCATTGGTGTATGAATAACAACCTTAGGAAAGTTTTCCTGATGTATGAACGGAGTAGGTGCATCGGATTGGGAGTAATTTGATTCTGTGTCATCCAAAGCTTGTAACCTGGTAACCATAGTCTCATACAGAGATTGAATTTCATGAGACATGTTACATTCTAAAAGTTTCACAGAATCAGTAAGTTTCTGTATTTTTACATCTACCTGTGCTTCTAATTCTTTAATGCTATCCTTCTGTGGTCTTTGGTGGAGTTGAAGACAGATAGTTATGGTTATAGTTTTCTTTACTTATTATAAAAGATGTTGCCCTTCTTTTCATTTTGACAGAAAAGAGGAGATGATGGGGAAGGTCCTTCTCTGTATATGTTTATCTTATTGGTTGTTGAATAAAGTACTGTTGGCCAATGAAGAAGCAGTTTAGGTGGGACTAGGAGTCAAGGAGGATTCTGGAAAACGTAGTAAAAGGAAGTCTTGTGATACAGGCAGGAAGTGACATAGCAGGCAGACTCATATATAAGCAAGGGCAAGAAGGAAGTCGTTCCTTTTTCTCTTCCTCCTGCTCTCTGCTCTGGAGCTGCCATGTGATCCCGGCAAGAGAAGACACCAGCAGCTGGCATCCGATAAGATAAATCTTTATGGTTGATACTTAAGACTGAGCTAGCAGATGAGAAATCCTAGTCATCGGCCAAGCAGCATTTGTACCTAATATGCCTCTGTATGTTACTTGGGACATTAACGTGGCGGCAGGTGGAACTCAGGAGGTCTGGCAGAAAGCATCCACGTGGCAGCAGGGCTCAGGTAGCTTTGGCAGAAAAATTTATAGTTACACAGTGTTTGATGTGAGAGGGCCAATCCCATTGTGAGTGGGGCCACCCCTGGGCTAGTGGTCCTGGGTTCTGTAAGAAAGCAGTCTGAGCAAGCCATGAGGAGCAAGCCAGTAAGCAGCTCCTCTCCACGGCCTCTGTATCAGCTCTTGACTCCAAGTTACTGCCCTGTTTGAGTTCCTGTCCTGCTTGAGTTCCTGTCCTGTTCTTTCAATGATGATGAGCAACATGAAGGCATAAGTCAAATAAGCCCTTTCCTCCCCAGTTGCCTTTGGTCACTGTGTTTCATCACAGTAATGATAACCCTGACTAAGGCTGTAGGTAGGACACATACTGATTGGAGCCCGAGGGGGCCTAGAGAGTACCTTTGTTTGATCTAGGTATGTCTACAGAACAGAACATCTCAAGGCTAGAGCACAGTGAACTTACTTCCTTATCTCTTTGCACCTAAAAACCCTTTCAAATGAGGTCTCAGCATCTCTTCATTCCTCTCTTTTCCTCTTGATCTGGGAATATGTTGGGAGCTTAACTGTCCTTCTGTTCCTCCAGGTTCCCTTTAAATGTAACAGCCCACATTAGGAGTGTCCACAGGCGGCACTGGAGACTTAAACAAAGGTAAGCATGCCAGAAGACTATCGTGGACTTGCAGAGACTTCACTCTGAGACATAGAGAAGGACTCCATCTAGTGTTATCCTTTATGGAGTGGGAGGAGGTGAGTGGGAGGAGATAGGTGGTTTCTCTTTTCAGGATCAGCAAGACAAGGAAGCAGGCTATACTACATTGTAAAATACCAATATGAGGGCTGGAGTGATGACATGATGAGTAGAGTGCCTGCTACAGAAGCAAAAGGGTCTGAGTTCCGATCCCAGAACCCACACATAAAGACAAGCATAGCACTGTGTTCCTGTAACCACAGCACCGTAGGGATGGAGACACACAAATTCCTGGAGCTAACTGGCCTGTTGTCTAGCCAATTGTTTAGATTCAAATTCAATGAGAAACCCTGTTTCAAAAATAACATGGAGAACACTGACATTAATGTCTGGCCTCTACATGCACATACATGCCCAAATATACACACCCCACACAAACAAGCACCTATATAGACACATGGACATATACAAGTACTATACCCCCAAAATAGATAAAGTAAACCAAACAAGATGCTAGTTGTCTAGCAAATGTCCATTCTGAACGCCTAGAGACTCAGGACATTGGTAAGTAAAATATTCTCAAAGGGAGGTACCTCAGTGGTAGGGACCCAGTTGCTGGCTAGTCCAGCACTCCCTTAAAATCAGACATCTTTTCTGTACTTCCAGCTGCTTCCTCATCAGTTGCAGACATTCAGGGAGAAAAGAGGTTTACCCTCTCAGCTCTGGGGCAGGATACTGGCTTTGTCGAGAGAGTCAGTCACACCATCTACCAGCCAGATGCTGGGCACAGCTGGAAGAATGGTGCAGACTGTTGAGGAGTCTAGAATTTCTACCTCTTAAACCCACTGGGTGTTTACATATCTAAGTATAGGACCAGAGAATCCACAGGTCCACATCCCAGGGACTGGGAGTCTCTCAAACACTCAGACAAAGATCCTCTTTATTAGAAGAGCTATTCCATCCTACAAGCAGACTTTCCCAGGTTGGACTTCCCCCAGGGAAATGCTCTTACCACTTTTCATACGTCACCAACTTCCAGGCATTCCTTGTGGTCAACAGATTTCTTGATGCAGGCTTCAGATTTGGCCTGCCAACCATGTAGGAGACCCCCAAAACTTAAGCTGCACCAAACTGCCCCCCAAAATGTTGCAAGTGGGTGAAGAAAAGTAGAAAAAGAAGAAACAGGTCTGTAAAGCTAGATAGCAAGGTCTTCATCTCTCTGGGCCATTGTCTCTGCTCTCTGTGCCACCACAGTTTCCAGGGGCTTCTGAGTTGCTCAGTCTAGCTATTGGCAACTGGGTAGGTCCAACAAACCAGGAAAAGCAGTTTATCCAGGAATGATATGTTAGAACTGTTCTCTGCAGTGCCTTCTTGAGTGTGGAGGTCTGTGGGTAAGGAGAAGTTGGAGATGAAATGTTCTTAGAATCTCATGGGACCTACAATAAACAGGAGTATTAGTCTTTTGAGCACTATATTTAAATACCCAAGTCTGTATACGTATAAAGAAAAGAGGTTTGTCTGTCCAAAGTCCAAATATCATAGAACCCTTCTACAAGGGCCCTCTTGGCTTCATCACCTCACAGCGGAGGTCACCTGTCCTAGTTTGCTTTCTTTTGTGATGAAAACAATGACTGGCCAACTTGATGGAGAAAAGGGTTTATTTGTCTTCCATTTCTGTGTCACAGCCCATTACTGAGGGAAGTCAGGACAGGAACCTGAAGGAAGACACACAGAGAAACACTGCTTTCTGGCTTGCTCAGCTTCCTTTCTTATACAACCCAGGACTGCCTGTGCAGGGGCAAAGAGAAAAAAATAAAACCAAAAACAAAAAAACAAACAAAAAACCACCCATACCAAGCAACAGGAAAAGATACTTGGGACAAGAAGTCACAACCGGCCTGCAGATGATCAACTACTTAGAAAAGGATTCGTACCTGGCTAAAATAGAAAGAAATACCAAACTAGAGTTAGGTGATGGGCTCTGCTACTCATTTGCTGAATGGTATTGAAAGACCCCGAAGGGATACTTTCGTAGAGGGAGACCCACACACCCAGGAACCAGCGAGGCCACGAACTGGATGTAAAAAACAAGAGGCTTTATTGGAGACGCAGGTACCCGGGGCGACTTAGCTTTTCTGAGGCCAAGCGCGCCCGCCCCAAGGGAAAGGCGTCCTTATATAGGGAAAAAGGCGCAAGCTAGGAGCAGGGATTCTATTTGATGGTTCAAATGAGGCACAGAGCCATTCCAGATCAGCATATTCTCAAGGTCTGGTGTCTGGTACAACAGACTTGATTCCTCCCTCCGCGCCCAGGTGGCTGACCTTGGGGGCGGAGACCTTGGGACGGAGCTGTCCGGCGGGGGCCGGGGCCGGCCTTGCGCGGCGGCGGGGAAGTGCCGGCAGCTGTGGGGATCAAGGGTCAGGGGGTGCAGGGGAGGATGTATTCGCCAGCTGCATGCGGGAAAACTTAAAAGAGAAAGCTAAGGGCGGGGGTCTTTCATTCCCCCATTTCTCTTGTAACTGAATGGAATCTTTCATTCAGAGGTCTCTGGTTAAGTCTTTCTCTAAGCTTGGCCATGCTGTCTCTAACTATTAAAAATAATAAATCTAACCCTCGTCTGTTCTGCAGGACTACCTCAGAGAGTGATGTTAAGGATTTCTCAAGTGCGCTTATTGACTCTTCTAGGGCCTGGATATCGGTATGCATGGCTTGCTGTAGAAGTTTGAAATGACTAGTTTCCTGTAAGGCAACCGTACCAGTTCCTATGCCAGCTGCTATACCTCCCATAGTTATTCCCCCGAATAATAGGGCCACGGTTAAGGACATTGGCTCCCTCTGATGTCGGGTTGACTTCTCTAGTACCCTATAAACACATTCAGGTTGGTGATACGTGACTCTGGGCCAAAGTTCTGTCAATATACGAAAGTCAATGGTGGTGTTGAGAACAGTGGTAGAGACGCAGGGGGTCAAACCAGTACTGCCTATGCATAGCCCCTTTCCTGAGACCTCAGACAATGTGAGCTTGTGCTGCATGGCAGTTTTACAACTGGTAGGCGCTGAGGTCTGGTGACGCCGGACCCAGACAGTGTCCCCGATCTGGTAGGAATGGGGAATGGTAGGATGGTCCCTCTGGGTCTTTATAAGTTTTTTTTTTTTTTTTTTTAAAAAAAGATGTGAGCCCATATGGCCTAGGGGTATGCTAGGGGGAGTAGGAGGACCCAGTCTCTAGTGTCCCCATCAGGGAGTGATAGGTACTGGCATCCCCTCGCAAGGAAGTTCCCTTTGACTTAGCATTTCAACCAGGGAGAATGGACGGCGAAATTCTTTTCCAAACTGCTTCCTGCTGACTTTGGGACGAAGTTAAGGACCCCAGAAGGTTGAAATGCTAGTCAAAAACAAAAAGGAATTTAGGCAACGGGGAATCCATCAGGGGCTTCTGGTTAGCAGACACTGTTGCAGAGATAGGGGGTGTCCATATCAGCAGACTGGTTCACATCCATAGCAAGTCTAGGGTTCGCAGTCTACTTAGAACAGTCTGAAGTCAGCAACTGGTACTCAGATGTCTGTCAGAAGCAGAAACCTGTTTAAGACATATTTAAACTAGGAACAGAGGTTAAAACTTATTTATAGAAGCCCACAGTGCAGAAAAAGCAGATATCTGGATATCTGTTCAAACAGCAAGAACACATTTATAACTTTGAGTCCTAGCAAAAACTACAGATTTGGGCTATAAGCATGTACATTTTTCTTCTGTCCAGAGAGCTAGGTATGGATTGGACAGAGGTGCCTTTGGCCTGATGAAAAGCCCTTTAAGTTTGTACTTAGATGACAACCAAAATAAACTTAAAAACCTTGAGCTTGTGCCTGAACAGTAGATAGTCATTATTTTATCAGCTAACATACTGACTAGTCTATAGTGGATCTGACTGTCTGATGCTGTCAAGCTGACAACCAGTAATATTTCAGAGATCTGAGAAGGGTATATTTTATCCGAATCTACTAAAAAGGACAGAAGCCAGTCAGAAGCAAGTCCATATACAGTTAGCCAAACCCAAGTTTCTCCATTACCGTTGGAGGCAGCTGTCTCAAAGAACAACAATCTTCGCCAGGCCTATCTGTGAGAGGTTTTATTTTCTCTCTGTGGAAGAGGGACATGGAAAAGACTGACCTTGTTTTGTCTAGGCAAAGGGGTACAATCAATTTTCCAGCGTCCAGCAGCTTTGTCCACAGTCTCGGCCAGGTTCTGGCAGGCGGCAGGTTTCATATCTGAGCATCTGCTCATTGGTCCAGGTGCAGGAACTGAGGTGCCTGTAATCTTCGGGTCATTGTCAGGATCTGGCAGTCTGTCTGACATTATAAACTTTAAAGATAACAATTTAAATGCCATATTCTGAAGATCTCTGAAGCATTAGAGGTCTGTTTGTCTGTTTTAATTACTTGCCTTAAGCACACATTAAGTATACAGGTGGCTAGGTAAGGTCTTATTTCTGTAAATAATTTTTAGTCTGACTGTAACTGGTTTTAACTTAGTAAGATGTTTGAAACAGCACAGCTGAACTTAAAACTGCATAGAGCTACCTTATATTCCTTAAACAGTAGCTTAACTTCTTTCTTAGGCAGGGTTTTTCTGTGACTTTGGAGCCTGTCCTGGAATTCGATCTGCCGGACCAGACAGGCCTTGAACTCATAAAGATCCATCTGCCTCTTACTCCCGAGTGGTGGGATTAAAGGCGTGTATCCCCAATGTTCTAAACTTAAGGCGTGTGCTACCAACATCCTGAGCTTAAAGGTGTGTGTTATCAACATCCTAAATTTATTTCTAAAATATAAACTGTAATACCTTATAATAGATCAGCATCTTTCATAAAACAAAAACTTTACATTGTCAGGCTTTGCTCAAAAATAATTTTAAATTGAAGCTCTTTAAGTACAAACATTAATAAAAACAAACATAAAAAAAACTGGTTTTAAAAAGAAATTTAAATTCCCTTAAGGTCTTTCTGTAATATATAGAAGCATTAACATTGTAAATCTCAATTGAAAAACTTGTTTCTAAGATGGTACCTCTAATTTCCATGCGGTCATCTTTAGTCAAGATGGCGGTTTAAGTATTCTTTTTTTAATTTTAGCAAAATGGCGACCAGTCAAGTCATATGAACATTTTAAAACAAGTATATATAAAACAGAATTAGCTTAATATGGTTAAAATTTTAGACATGAGAAACCATAGCACAGTTTACATTTTTCTCTGACTTATAATAACCTTTTTTCTGACTTTTAACAACTTTCCTCTGACCTTTTACAACTTGCTTTGACCCTCCATAACTTTCTGTAACAATCTTCTCTGCTATGACTTGCTTGCTTTAATTTTCTATAACCTTTTAGTTCATTTCTCTGACTCTCTTAGACATTCTTAGACAAGTTTTCTTTTTTTTTTTCTTTCCCTCTTTATTATTTAAGTCTCCTACATTTTTTTTTTCTCAGTTAACATCAAAATTTTATCAAAGTCCTTTTTACAGTTCTTAATAACTTTAAGGCCGTTTAGATGTCCGGATCAGGCCAGATAAGTTTATACGCTCGAGCTGAGGAACAAAGAGTAATTCATTTGCGTTTATGCACATCAATTATAAAACAAAGGCCAAACAACACAGAACACAGAACAGGTTTTCGCAGCGCAGTTTTCAAAGTACAAATCCCTCACATTGAGGGCTTCCCAAGTTCAAAATACAAATCCCTCACACAGAGGGCTTCAAACGCTACCAGGACGTCTCCTGGAGCCGCGGTCGGGAGTTCGGACCCGTCAGTCCCTCCTCGGATCCGCCTACAAATGTACACAGCTGTATACTACAAACGCAAGCGCAATTCACAAGACAGACTCAGACCAGACAAGACAAAACAGCGGATCCGCACAACACTTACCTCCCAGACGTGGGTCGGTGGTCCCTGGGCGGGTCTCGATCCCGGACGAGCCCCCAAATGAAAGACCCCGAAGGGATACTTTCGTAGAGGGAGACCCACACACCCAGGAACCAGCGAGGCCACGAACTGGATGTAAAAAACAAGAGGCTTTATTGGAGACGCAGGTACCCGGGGCGACTTAGCTTTTCTGAGGCCAAGCGCGCCCGCCCCAAGGGAAAGGCGTCCTTATATAGGGAAAAAGGCGCAAGCTAGGAGCAGGGATTCTATTTGATGGTTCAAATGAGGCACAGAGCCATTCCAGATCAGCATATTCTCAAGGTCTGGTGTCTGGTACAACAGACTTGATTCCTCCCTCCGCGCCCAGGTGGCTGACCTTGGGGGCGGAGACCTTGGGACGGAGCTGTCCGGCGGGGGCCGGGGCCGGCCTTGCGCGGCGGCGGGGAAGTGCCGGCAGCTGTGGGGATCAAGGGTCAGGGGGTGCAGGGGAGGATGTATTCGCCAGCTGCATGCGGGAAAACTTAAAAGAGAAAGCTAAGGGCGGGGGTCTTTCAGTATCCACCCTAACTGCCCCTGAATTTTCAACCCTGGACAGACTACGGCACGCCCTAGACCAGTGACCATTGTAAAAAAAAAAAAAAAAAAAACAAAAAAAAAACAAAAGCCTCATCAACCAGTTCGTTCCACTTGGAGCTTTTGCCATAGGCATCCAGTTCTGTTTTGTTTGTTTGTTTGTTTGTTTGTTTGGGGTTTTTTTGTTTTTGTTTTTTGTTTTTGGCTCCATCTTGCAAATTGTCTCCTTTGACACATTTTCTGTATTCCTGACTGTTTTACCTTCCCCAATTTGACAGGCTAAAATGAATATAAATGACAAAAGTCAATGATAGCTTCACTCTGTGCTGGAATAATGACAGCTAGAAGCCCTGTGGACTGACTATGTCTTTCTGGAGAGTAACCTTGCCGATAGAAAGAACTGAGACCTAGTTGTGGTCAAATCTCTCCATTTAGGGGAGCACGTCCTGAATATATAAGCCCAAGGGTACAAAAGAGCTACTAATACAAAATAACCATACTGGCGTTATTAAGTCTGCTAAATTAGAAATAATACAAACATCCAACTGGAAACAAATTATGTCACATTTACAGTACAGCTACAGAACCCTAGTTTAAACAGGCAAACGTGAAGACTGTTGGTACAAGGAAATCTGAATATGAAATAATGCCTTAGAAAGACAGATTTAAAAAAAAAACTTAAAAATACTTATTCATATTACAACAGGAAAACTTGACAAACAACAGAAGAAAGTGACAAGAATGGCAGAGAATTAATAAGCCATGAGGTTTTCCTCTGGTGACATTAAGATGTTCATAAGAAACATGTTTATGAAGTAAAATGAAAAGGTGGGGACAGAGCGGGGGCTCTTCCAGTGTTTGTCACTATGTTGACTTGGGTGAGAGCCTTGTCTCCTTTGCCCTATTGAATTTCTGCCGGGGTGGAGGTGGGGTGGGGGTGAGGTGTGGGGACGTAGGGAGGGGGTGTTCTCAGCTCAAGGAGAATATGCCAAGGAGCCTCTCTGAGATCGCTCTCCTTGGGGACACCACTCTCCACTCCCCACAGCTGCTGCCCAGGTGCCTACGAAAAACCTTCATTTCCTTTCACTTCCTCTAACCCATTTTTTAAAAGCCTGTCAAAGAGTACAGGCTTTGGGAAGTAGCTGCAGACAGCTTCTGTTGGACAGCTGCGACGGCTCCACACTAATTCATTTTCACTGTTAGCTTGACTGGATTAAGAAACACCTAGGGCTGGTGAGATGGCTCAGTGAATAAAATGTCTGCCATCCTGAAGACTGGAGTTCTGACCTCCAGGACCTACATAAAAGCTGTGGTGGTCCACAGGCTATACCAGCTTTCCAGAGACAGGGGATCCCTGGAACAAGCAAGCTGGCTGGCCAGGCTGGCGGAAATGGTGGAGAGCTCTCCATTCGGTGAAAAATTCTGTCTCAATATATAGGACAGAGAGAGAATAACTGAGGAAGATGCCTGATTTCAACCTGGGGCCTCCACATGCATGCACATACATGTTCACCCACATACATGAATACACAGGCGTGCACACTCATGTATATGCATGAGGTCCGAAGAAATACTTGAAGACTAGTGAAGTATCTCTATTAGAACTGTAAAGGCTTTTCCAGAAGGGAAGAACCAGGGGTGGGGGCGGGTAGCCCACTTTGAATGTAGGAGGCATCATCCCATGAACTTAGAGACCAGGCTGTAAACAGGAGAGAGAGAGAGAGAGAGAGAGAGAGAGAGAGAGAGAGAGAGAGAGAGAGAAATAGCTGACACCAGCATTTATTTGTCTCTGCTTCCTGATCTGCACTTGCTCCACAGCAGCAAGCCACTCCAGCCACCATTTCTTCCTTACCGTGAGCCAAAATAAACCCTTACACCCCCAGGCTGCTTCTTGTCAGGTATTTGAGGACAGAAATGTGAAAAGTCACTGACACAGGTACCCCACTAGCAGTCACAGGACCATCATTTTAGCCATAAACTGCATGGCCACTTTGCTCAGTAACCTGGAGCAGTCCACTTCCAGACCTTAGTCTCCAGGCTTCAGTATGCCCATCTGCTAAGTGGTGACACTAGACCCATTGGTCTCTAAAGGGCTTTACTGACATTCTGGCATCACTGTGGCTCCATGTTTAGCCTAAGAAAAGGGACCTGAATAGAATTCCCATCACTCTAAAGCTGAGAATCTGTTCAGCCATCCTAAACCCTGCAAGGTTTAGGGTGCAGGGTCCCTCTAAGGAATTGTTGGAGGGGAAACAAACAAACAAGCAAAACCGTTATGCATGGCATGGGCCATCATCACCAGACAATTGTCTCTCGAAAAGGTGAAGAGCCTGAAAGTTCTATCAAGAAACACACTGACTTTAAAAGACTCCTGAGGGTCCTGACCTTGAGCAGCCACGAGGACAGTCCCTGAACAGCTCTGAGACAAATAGGACATGCAGGGAGAAGACTCTGTATCAGAACAGCTTGCCTCTATTACAGCTGCCCTCAGAATCAAGCACCACTGGAGCTGCCTCCAGAGGCCTCAGCCAACTGGAGAAAGAGCTTTGATGTAAGTTAGAAATTCCTCAGGCTTGTATGATCGACAAGAGAAAATAGAGATCATGGCTTTGGGGTACAGAGGGGGTCCTTCCTGCAACCTCAGCCTCTAAATCTAATGAGCATATCTCTTTCTGTGCAGTGACACTTGGAAGAAGTGTAGACCATGAGTATAAAGAAGAGAAACCATTTGTTGTTGGTTTTTTGTTTTGTTTTGTTTTCTTTTCTTTTCTTTTTACACTTTTTCTTTTTGCTATTTTCTCTTTTGGGGTTCTGCCACCCAGCTCCAAAATAAATCACACACAGAGTTTTATTCTTTCTTATAAATGCTCAGCCTTAGCTTGGTTTATTTGTGGCCAGCTTTCCTCAACTTAACTTATCCCATCTACCTTTTACCTTTGGGCTTTTATCTTTCTCTATTTCTGTATACCTTTCTTTACTTCTTTGTCCGTGGGTGGCCCCTAGTGTCCTCTGATGGGGGAGGTCTTTCTGTGTCTTATTGTCTTATTGGTTGATAAATAAAGTACTGCTTGGACAATGAGGAAGCAAGATAGTTGGGACTAGGAGTCAAGGAGGATTCTGGGAAATGTAGTAAAGAATCTTGCGAACCAGGCAGGAAGTGACATAGCAGGCAGACTCATATATAAACAAGGACAAGAAGGAAGTCATCCCTTTTCTCTTGCTCTTCCTCCTGGTCTCTGCTCGAGAGTCACCATGTGAGCCCAGGAAGACAGGTTGCTTCCGCTGGCATCCGATGAGATAAATCTTATAAAATATATAGATTTATGATAATTAAGACTGAGCTAGCAGATGAGAAATCCTAGTCATTGGCCAAACAGCATTTGTACCTAATATAAGTCTCTGTATGTTACTTGGGACATTAACGTGGCGGTGGGCAGAACTTGGGCGGCCTCGCAGAAAGTGCCTACGTGGAAGCAGGGCTTGGGTGGCTTGGAGTAAAGACTTATCATAACAGTCCTCTTCTCCTTGTTCTATCTTGATTCTTCTCTCTTTTTCCCAGATTTCTCCTCCTATTATTCTCTCTGCCTGCCAGCCCTGCCTATCTTTTTCCTGCCTTGCTATTGACCATTTAGCTCTTTATTAGGCCATCAGGTGTTTTAGACAGGCAAGGTATCACAGCTTCACAGAGTAAAACAAATGCAATATTAAAGAATGCAACAGATCTTTGCATCATTAAAACAAATGTTCCACAGCATAAACAAATGTAACACATGTTAAAATAATATTCTACAACAGGGCAGAGAGAATGATGGCCACTTGGCTACTTCAGGACCACCACACTGAAGTTCAATGATAGGTGAAACCCTTCCCTCTAAGAATAAATGAATAGGGACACTGGGATTGGGGGTGGGGTAGGGGTTGACAGGAGAGTCCTTTCTACCTCAAAGGTCTACAGAAACAGTGACGACACCAACTATGCATTGCTTTTGCTGAGTAACAAATCATCCAAAATTATTTTACAGGCTTGAAGTAATTGTCATTTATTTGGGTACCAGGCTGTGGGCTGGCTGGGCAGTTCTTTTAGTCTGGGCCAGTTTGGCTGAGCTCTTCTGGGGTCTTGTGCATCTGTGGTGAGCTGAAACAGCTGGTGCTGTTCTCATGCCTGGCAGATCACAGGCCAATTGGGCCTCAGGCCTCTTAGGCCCTTCGAGCATAAATTTGTTTGTGAAGCCCAGATTTCCAAGAGCAGAAAAGAAGAGGCTTCAAAGTCCTTTGGAGGCTAGGCTTGCAACCTGTGTCTGTCACTTTTAAATATTTTAAAGTTTTTTTTAATGCATGTGAATGTTTGTGTGAAGATATATATGCCAGTGCCCACAGAGGCCAGAAAAGACCTCCAGATCCTCTGGAACTGTAGTTACAGCTGGTTGTGAGCCATCATGTGGGTTCTGGTAGCTTATTCCAAGAGCAATGAGCACTCTTGACAGCTGAGCCATCTCTACAGTCTCTTGTCACTTTTTTCTACACTGTGCCCTTCAAAGCAAGACAAAAGCCACCTAGTTGTCCCAGTTTGCCTGGAATTGAGGGGTTTCCCAAACTGTCAGATTTTCACTATGAAAATGGGAAAGTTGGTCAGTATAATGGCCAGTCCAGACTCAGGGATAGGGAACTCGGCTAGACATCACTCCAAAGATGTGCACGAGGTCAGCAAACATGTGAAATGGTAAGCACCATCAGGAATCATCAGGAAAATGTAACTCAAAGTCACAGGAGATGCTCCTTTGTACCTACTAGGATAGTTGTTTTCAAAACTAAAAGATGAAAAACAAACAAATGACAGTGAGGATATAGAAAAACTGAAGGCTTGTGCTTTAGCTGTGCAAATGTCACATAGTATAGCCACTGTGGAAAATGACCCGACAAACCCTCAAAGTTAAACAGAAATGCTTTCTGAATCAGAAAACCCAATGCTGGGTATATGCTTGAAAGAATTAAGATCAGGGACCCAAACAGATGTTTGTACACCCACAGACTGTGCACTGGCAGCATCTCCATAATAGCAAAATGATGGATGCGATCCAAGCGTCAATCAGCAGATGCCTGAATACACAAAGTGTGTGTGATGGAGTACCCATCATTCTGCCTCTAAGAGGAGGGCAATTCCGACACGTGCTGTGATGTGGGTCAGCCTTAAGGAGGCTGTACTAAGTAAAAGAAGCTAGTTATGAAAAGACAAGAGTTGTAGGATTCTGCTTCCACCAGCACCAAGTGCTCATTTCCTGGAGCTGGAAAGCACAGTGGTTGTTGCCGAGGACTGAGTGGAGGAGCAGGGCAAAGTTACTGCATGATACGAACAGTTTTGGTTTTGCAAGAAGAAAAAGTTGTGGAGATGAAGAGAGCTGATGGTGGCACACCAATGTAATGGACACAATGCCACAGAAGCACACACTTAAAAGAGGCTGCAGTGGTGAAAACGTCTGTCACATGCACCTTACTAGTTTCTTGAAGAGAAGAAGGAAGCTTGGGCCCCCCTTCCTTCACAAAAGGAATGGAAACTGTTGTGGCTAGTTTTC
Source organism: Cricetulus griseus (assembly GCF_003668045.3). Lineage (NCBI taxonomy): Eukaryota > Metazoa > Chordata > Mammalia > Rodentia > Cricetidae > Cricetulus > Cricetulus griseus. The sequence goes on along the minus strand of NC_048597.1, from coordinate 57,904,781 downwards.
CCCCAATCTGCCACAGGAATGAAGAGCTTAACTAAATGGGACTAAGCTGTTGAGAGAGCTCATAATATTTGAGGAAATGCTCTGGGAGACAGCACGCAGAATCCAAATATTGACTGTCGAGATCCTTTTTTTCCTTTGGGAGCTGGGAGTAGCATGAAGTTATTCACTCAAGTGGGGAAATAGAACAATTCAAGAAGGCCCGTGTCACTGGGTGAATGAGACGGTAAGGCTGGCTAGTAAGCCTTAGCATTGTCCAGAAAAACAAAATCAAACAATAATAGTTCAGAGTCCTAAAAGAATCACTAAGATATTTGAAAGAATTGGAGCCACTGTTTCTAGCTCCCTTTACAGCCCTGGCAAGGAGCTGGGCAGCAGGGCATCGGTGAAAAGCACACCTGCTTCCTCATCCTTTCGTGGGGTTCTGTGTTTAGAGAAAGTCTTTGTGGCGGGAGGAACATGCTGGAGGGTGGTGTCAGAGGTGTGGATGGCAAGGCCTGGCAGGCATGGAGTCATTAAAGGAGGCCAAGGGCATATGACCATCAGCAACTGACAGACTCCTGGAATACTGCCCTGAAAGGAACATGTGTCCAACGTGAATGCATTGCCTGTGGTAGTGAGAAGAGGCCACCAAGGCCCCTGGAACTAGAGTTGTAAGCCACAGTGTGGGTGCTGGGAAATGAACCCAGTCCTCGGGAAGAGCAGTCAGTGCTCTTAACTGCTGACTCATCTCTCCGGCTGAGCATCTTTCCACTTACTAGCTACTTCATCCAGAGGCTCTAAGGTAACTCCTGACCAATTTTCTTTTCTTTTCTTTTCTTTTTCCCCAGTTGACCAATTTTCTTTTGGGGTGTTATAGGAAATTAATTCTTTGACCTCATATCTAACACTTACCTATCCGGGTTTGTTCCTGACACTTACAGGTCAACAGTAGGTGGATGCAGCTGTCTCAGGAAGGCCGAAATGCCAGGGCACTGAATAGGGCTGCATGCCATAACCCCATCCTTCTCAGTGGAGAGGAAAACTTGGAAGAACCCCAATGAGAAGCATCTGGCAAATTGATTTATTGTTCCAACTGCCTTTTCCAGCTGGGAAGACTTCCATAACTGGGAAGGATCAGCCCACAGCACTAAGCACAGGACTTCGGCACTCTAGGAATCCCAAGACATGAATCTATACACATTGATTAAGGATCGACTTGAACCAGGAGACCAGTGGATGAGACAGGGCTCAAGAGGACTGATTCCCTGTTGTCTGGCACCTGAGTCTCAGAGGTTGGAACCAGAACAAACAGTGTAAATGCCCGTGTGATTTCCATCACCCCATACCTGCCTATTAAGAACAGTGATGAAGAAATGATCCAAGGCTTCCTCCAGAAGTCACATCAGACCAAGTGGAAAGGGACAAGATGAGGTAGAGGAGTGCTGGAGAGATGGCTCAGCAATTAAGAGCAATAGACATTCTTCCAGAGGACCCGGGTTCAATTTCTAGCATCCACATGGTGGCTCACAATTGTCTATAACTCTAGTCCCAGGGAATCAGAACTCTCGACTTCTTTCCATAGGCGCTGTGCATGTGATGCACAGACATAAAAGTGGGCGAAACACCCACCACTCCATTTCAGACCCAACCATGCTTGTCTCAAAGTATTTTCCAGGACTCTCTGACATGGGCAGGCTGGCCACATAACTCTGTGGCAGGGAGAGAGAGAGAGAGCAAACAGCTAAGGGTGTTTAAGCCATTGTGTCCTTGAGGAAAAAAACACCTGGAGTGGAAACAAGAAGCCAGGAGCTCATCCATAGAGAGAAAGATCCAAACTTACTACCACAAGGAGACTTCCTCAGTCAAGTTCTGATGGACTTACTAGACTGCAGTTTGAGGCTGGTACCTTTGCTCTTTGGTGGATGTTGTAAGTACCTGATTTGATGTTTTGCTATGTATCTACTACTCCTACTGCTAATTGTTCTTTTGTTTTGCTCAATACGTGCTTAATAAGATCACTCATTTGAAACTGAAAGTAGGGCTATTGTAGGTCAGTCTCTACAGAGCATAGCTGATCTGCAAGGTACTATTACTCTTTCATTAAAGGAGTGACTGTTACAGAAAATCAAAGGGGAAATAAGTCTCAAAAAAAAAAAAAATCAAAAAGTGCATCTGGATGTTAGCACTCTGGGGCCAAATTGGGACCCTGACACATGGGATGGGTATATATGGGATGCTGATGAGATGGGTGATGAATGGGGTGATGGCTATAAACCTCACCCGATAGAAATCTGGCATCCCATACCTGGACAACTAGGTCAAAACACAAATACCTTCTGTGGCTAAAATTGCATGTGTAGGCCTAAGATACAAAGGTTTTTGACCCTCTGTATGTTTTCCCTTCTGCTTTCTCTTATTTACAAAGATTATTCACTACCCAAGGTCATTTGGGATCTCACTTATCTTGGCAGGCTCTTAATGGAATGTAACTTTCTCTAACTCTCAGACTTTTTCAAGGGAAAAATGCAAAAGAGCCCTTGAAGAAAAACAAATGTTTGCTAAGATCTTACACTAGGCAAATCATTATAGCTTAACCTGTCCATTAGTGTGGACAGGGAATCTTAACTTGTTACAGTACACCATAAATATAATGTGGATTCACTCCTTTAATAAATTGGTAAAGTTATACTGTTAAGAAAGAAAATAAATTAAAAGAGAAAAGAAAGTAGGGGAGAAGGGGAGGCAGGAGGAAGGAGGGAGGTATGGTAAATATGAGGTTATACTTTTGATAAGAAAGGTGAAAAAGAAAAGAGTATTTTATATTAGGAAGGAGGATTTTTTGTATGCCAAAATAAGATTTTGGTCCTAAGATGAAAAAGCTAGAATTTTCTAAAGTGGAAAATAGAGATAAAGACAAAACCAGAAAACTTAAGCAAGTTACAGAAGGTATAAGTACATCACACAAGGTTTGTGGGAGATAAAGCTTGGAGATGGCATATGAATGGTTACATGAGGTATATAATGATTAAAGGTCATTAATTCCTAAGGTCAAAATTCAGCACACTGATATAAACCCTTTATTTAAATTTATAGGTCTCTTAAGTTACTGACCTACCATTTTTTTTAATTCTTTTCTTCTTTATCATGTATATACGTGTAGCTGTGTGGGGGTACACATGAGTGCAGATGCCTGCAGGGTCCAGAAGAGAGTGTTCAATCCTTTATGCTAGAGTTACAGACAGTTGTAAGCCACCATGATAGGTACTGGGACCCAAACTAAGGTCCCCCTATTTGGTCTACTTCCAGTTACATTCACCAAAGCTGCCTTGGAAAAAAGTTATGTTTAATTAAGTATTTGTGTTTTTGCTTAATTTGTTAGTTTTTAACCACTGGGATGGAGGGGAGAATGAGCCTTGATAGAAAAAAAATAAGGGTTTATTTACATTTTTTTTTCTATAAGCTATATCTAAATGTTAGAAGTTAAATGTGTTAAGACTGGATTCAATGCCTAAGCTCTGAGGCTTAGGCTAATGGAAATAAAAAGAGACAAATAGGAGTAACAATATTTTAGGCTCTTGCCTTCCAAGAGCCAGAACACAAGAAATGATGAAACTCCTCTACTTCAATAAGTCACCTATCTTCTTGAACCCACAGACTATAGAGTCTTCAGAAACTGGACTCTCTGTACTCTAACCAGTACATAGCCTACAGGGAGGTGAGACAATAGAGAGGGTCATATACCCTGTGCTTCCAGAGGAAGCCACATAGTCAACAAGATGGTGTCTCCAGATACCCAACTGCTGGAGGAAACAATATAAGGAAGCAAGGGGTTCCTTCTACGTCCCTAAGTGTAACCCTATGAGTTCCAACTGACTATAAGAATAATAATAACAACAACAATAAGAGGAAGAAGAAGAGGAGGATGAGGAAGAGGAGGAGGAAGAAGAAAAACAGGAAGAAGAGGAAGAAGAGGAAGAAGAGGAGGAGGAGGAAGAAGAAGAAGAAGAAGAAGAAGAAGAAGAAGAAGAAGAAGAAGAAGAAGAAGAAGAAGAAGAAGAAGAAGGGAGAAGTTGTTAATCTGTGGCCATATACACGGTCTAAAAACACCCATCAGAAAAGTATATGACACTCAACAATCCATCCAACTCCAGAAATTACCAACTACACTCACTCAGGATTGAAGAAGATACAATGAGAAGCAGGAAAAACCCTCTGGATCAATAAACCAATTGAGAACTTAGATTTTTCTCTTCAAATGAGACCCGAAGGTCAACTTCAGATAAGCAAATCTATAGACCCATGATTCATAACCCCTACTATTAAAATCATCCTTGTGGTAAGTGTTTCTATAACATTAGACAACTCTTAACTTTGTAGTTCAGGTCAAGTGGGGTTCAGGTCCCAAAGAGGAAGTATGGAGTCACTGAGGGAAGGAGACTAACAAGATCTGAAGATGAATCAGGATGGCCGCCGCTTTATTGAGAAAAAGCTATGGATTTCATACTCTGCAATTGCACAAAGGACTAAATGGAGGGAAGGGGTGTGTGATCTGGGGTGGGGCTTGCTGTTAACTTGTGTGGGAGCAGGCAGAGTTATCAGCCTATATGGTTCCACGGTGGCGGGATCTTTTCCCAAGATCTTCATCCTCCACTGAAACCTACACATAATTTCTCAAAGGAAAGGGGAACTCCCATACCACATAGTGAAATCAAAGTGAAAGGATGCTATGATTATGAGCCACAATGTCAAAATGCTGGAACTTTGTCAAGCTGCAATGGTGGCCATGTGGTCCATGCCACTTACCTGTGCCCAACAGATGAAACTGTCCTGAACCTCTTCTATACTTTCACTTAATGGCTAATCAAGTCTGTGTCTTCCAAAATTCCACAAATTGTTCTTGATACATAAGACCCTACACTAGACCTTACTACTTCAATTTTCATGTGTGTCTTTGGTCTTTATTCATGTATGACTGGTATTTTGCAGATACCAGGCCCTAAACCTTTAAACAATGCTAGCTACAGTCTTTGGCCACCTTCTACCAAGGGCTGTTGGGTCACCTGAAGTTCCTGGCCCTGGATACCACACACCTCACACCTCCTTAGCATGAACCCTGAGGAAGGACCATCCACCTAGCCAGAGTGGTCATTGCCTCATGCCTTAAAGGTCCTACCTGGGTTCAATTCCCAGCACCCACATGGCCACTGACAACCATCTGTAACTCCTGTCCCAGGAGGTCTGAAGCCCTCTGCTGACCTCAGTGGGCACCAAGCATGCATGTAGTTCACAGACATACCTGCAGGCAAAGCATTTATATTCACGAAGGAGAAGAGGAGGAGGAGAAAGAGGAGAAAGAAGAGAATGGGGAACAAAACAGAATTGGGTCCCAGTTCTTTGAGGAGGGAATATTATAATAAAGAAAAATATGAGTTAAAATGTCAGCTTCGACATTAATGGTTTGTTCTCATACCTTAGCATGAAGGAAAAAAAAAGATAAAATGGTAAGATTTAAAACACTAAAATAACTCAAAAAAAAAAAAAAAGAGTCGGGTGGTGGGACACGTCTTTAAGCCCACTCAGGAGGTAGATATCTGGAAGTTCGAGGCCAGCCTCATCTACAAAATAAAACAAAACAAAAACAAACAAATAAATAAACTACTAAAAAACTTAAATAAAAGGCCTGTGACTAAGTATTAAATAACCAAGCTAGAAAGACAAAAGAAAGGTTAGGGCTCCAAAGACCAACAAAGCCTTTCCAGCTTTCCAGGTAACTCTTTCTTTCCTTTTTTTTTTTTTTTTTTTGGTCCAAATTATATTAAGTCAATCCTCTTGTATTTACACTGATTATATTCCCAAAAAGTTGTTAAAAATAAGAGAGCATTCTATAATACACACACACACACACACACACACACACACGCACACACACACACACACCTGTAAACAATTTAAGAGCCAAGAATAATATAAAATACATTTGCAAACTGCAATATGCTCTTTAAGCCTACTGGGAAGCTGGCTCTTGGAGTAAGATAGACACCCCTCCCTCCCACCCCCCATTCCCCACCCACCATCTCAGACCCAACCACATTTGTTTCTAAGTGTCCTCTAGAACTGGCTGTCCTGGGGCAGGCTGGCCCCATAACTCTGTAACAGGAAGAAAGAAAAACAACAAACATATAAGGATATTTTTTTAAAAAACGTTGTGCCCTTGGGAACAGCCAGAAGGAAAAACGTTTCAACAGAAGTTACTATTGTTTGTCCTGTGATATAAAAATGCCTGTGGTGGGAGCAGGAAGCAGGAAGCTCATCCATGGAAAGAAAGCTCTCAATCAGGAACTCCAGCTGGCTGCCTCAATGTGGCTTCTGCATTTGATTCTGAATTGATGATGTTGTCTGTTTGTCTTTCAATCAAGCTATTCCAGCCATCTCTGTTGTGCCTGATTTGATCTGGTGCTGTCTAGTTGCTGCCCCGTCTATCTGCTGTGTGCTATTTGTTCCTTTACTCTTATTTGCTTCATGCTTAATAAGCTCCACCATTGAAGACTGAAAGCATGGCTATTGTAGACAATCTTCCGCACCATACAGAATGCCACCCACAAGCATGAATACCTAAATTCATTCCCAGTGGCACACTTGTAACCCCGGCACTGGGAAAGCAGAAACAGGGAGATCTCTCTGGCTCATTGGCCAGCTGGCCTAGCTGAACCAGTGAGTTCCGTCTCCTAATGATAGATAGCATTTGTCTCAAAAACAAAGTGAATAGATTCTGAGGAGTGACACCTAATATCACCCTCTGCCCTCCACCTGCAAGTACACACACACACATACACACACACACACACACACACACACACACACACACACACACACACAATTATACCCAAAGAGTGACAAGTGTCCAGATGAACCACTGAAGGTATTTGAACAAAAGGAAAGTTGGAGTCATGGGGGGGGGGTCAGCTCTCCCCCAGCCTCTCAGGGGTCATTACAGGCAAGCTGAAGAATCAGGAGTCAGTTGGCGCTTGAGGACTGGGCTCTACAATGAATTGATCCCTCCCTAGGTGGACTCAGCATCAATGACTTTACATAAGCAGGTGCTGGCTCCCTTGCACTGGCCAGACTGCAAGCTGTCTTCATTTCCCATTTATTTGGCGATGAGATGACTCTCCTCTCTGTCACCAGAAGGATCCCGCTGTGCCCTGAGCTCAGATGCCTGACTCTGAGCTTTAACCCGATGCTACAGCTCCCAGCAGGCGTCTCTATGGGGACAGGAGAGAGTAGGAGCCACGCTGGCATTGCTTTGTGCATGTAATAGAGCCGGAAGAGTTATGAAACCCAGGAGGTTCTACTAGGCTCTTCTGCAGTAAATACTTGTTATAAAAATAAACCCAGCCCGTGATTCCACAACAATGAGCAATCCCTCAGGGCTGCCAGTGCTGGAAGTAATCATACTTCTCTGTGCACAGGGCTAAGGACACAGGCCAAGCGGAGGAGCATGACATGCTTTTGGTCTCACACTTGTGGTTCCACAACTCTCTGAAGACTCAGACCTCCTTCAGGTTTTCCAAGGAGGGAAGCTTTCTCACCTGTGTCAGGTCTAGAGAAATACGAGGTCCCAAGTTTGAGTTAAATAAATAAAACAATAGTCACCAATATGGGGAATAGTGAAGTTAAATGTGGCTGGAGTAACAATGACCCCACATTTAATGGAATCAGTGGTGTGGAGTTATGAAGGCAGCAGTGTGGTCTTCACTGCACCGAAGCCACTAGGATATTCAGAACAAGGGAAGATGTTAACTGTTTCGGATCAGAGTAACCTAGGAAATACAGCCAGGGAAAAGACTCAGGATGGCACGAGAACTCAAAACTAGGAAGAGAAGTCCACAGAATTGAAATCCCAGAGTCCAGAGGAACAGGACAACCCCTTCACACACCCAACTCTCCCGCAGGTGTAATGGTGGCCAGCATGCTAAACCCAACAAGGTCTTGTCTTCCTGTGCCTTGGTAACCCTTGCCCACAAGGAACTACCAACATAAAGGAGAAAACTCTCAAAGTAAATTGTGCTGTGATGTCAGGTGAATTGGACCAAATGCCCTGTGTGAGCAGGAGACAGAGATGCCCGGAGACGCTTCCCAGAGGAGGAAGCCTTGCATTGACCTTGAAGGATGAATGAGAACCCTATGGACAGAAATAGTGAGTCCTTCTGAGACCCGACTAAGGTTAGCCAGGCTCATTAACAGCTAAAAGATCCATTTCCCTGTGGGTGAGTTTGTGGCCAATCTAACACGCAAACCAAAGTGCCTCAGAACTACTGAGCCCCTGAGCTGTGCTTTCGTCAGCTGCTGCTACTCTGAGGTCCAGCTGTCTCCGCTGTCTTCTTCACAGTGGACAGACACGCCCACTGCTGCCTTCAATCAGAGCATCTCCATGTCCACAGAAGACCCTCATGAAATCCAGCCCATTATCATTCCCTCCAGGGGTCCTGATGAGGCCCTCTGCATCTCCCCAGGTTATATAAAATGTAAGCAGTGTTTGGAAAGGATGGTTCAATAGCAAAGCTGCTGTAAATTATGTAAGGGTCTCTTCAGTGGTGCAGCTTCTGGGGTTTTGGGGGTCTGGGTGGGACTCTTCAGTGGTATGGCTACCTTGGAGTCACTCATGGTCCTCTAAGTAGTAGCTCTGATAAACTCCTCAGTTCAACAAGCTGGTCTCTGGTGGAATCCGTGGTATGTATCTGAGGTAAACAGACATTCTAGATATTTCTTTGCATCTCCTCAGAGAAGGTCCCTCCATAGTAGGTATAAGCATCTGTGAGATGGATGTGTGAATGAAGCTCACAGCCTGTGCCGTCCTCCTCCACACAGAAGAGCACGTAGCCGGAGGGAGGCAGCAGCAAGGGTTTAATGTGGGGGCCTGCCTAAGCCCCTTGTGGTTTGGAATGCTGTTGAACATATGATGCTCATTAAGGCTGAGGTCACAGGTACCCCACAACCCCCCAGAGGCAAGTTAAATTTGCTCTCCTCTGTGGCCACCAAGCCTAAACCTGTCCAAGATGTACCACTGTTCAAAGGAGTGTCTTAATCCTGCTCATCTTTTCCTTAAACATTTTGATAAACCTGCACAGCAGGCATCGAGTTGCCTTCCTCTTTGCTTAACCTACTTCACCTCCAGGTTTGTGGTGCAGGAAGAGATCTCATTTCCTAGAAGGAAAAAAAAAAAAAAAGAAAGAAAGAAAGAAAATTACAGAGCTTCTGAGGCTGGGAAGGTGGGACCGAGAAATTTAGAATTCTTGTGGCCCCACCTCTTTATTTTATGGACTAGAAAATGAAGGGGTGTGTCCTGGCCTCCCAGGCATCTGGCTGCTTCCTCTTCCAGCAAAGCCAGCCTCTCTCAAGCCTCTTACACCTGGCCTTGTGCCAAGAGCTTCTAAAACGAGTGACAGCATGGCCTAGGAGCTGGGTGCCCGTGGTTTTCCTTACGGACAAAAGCATTCAAGAGATCAAAGCATTCACAGTTTGATGACGTTCCTAAATGAGAACTCAAAGTGCTGAGTTAAACAGCCAGCATTTTTGTTGTTGTTGTTGTTGTTGTTGTTGTTCGGAGGGCTTTCCGGAACAATTACTCAAAAAGGAATTCAGCTATGTTTGCCTTTGGTTCCCTCTAGTCCTTTTCTACTGCCTGGAGAGGGAGTGGCCCAACAAAGAAAATCTTAAGAGATTATTGTTAATTACAGATTTTTACCTACTCCATGTTCTTTCGCTTCTCGAGTTAATTAAATCAAGACCAGATGTCTGCCAGATGGGTTAGCTGCTGGCTATTGTAAGAGATTAATAGATCTCGGCAAATGAGGTAGGGACGATGCTGTTGGGTTTTAGGGATCATTGCTGCTGCTGCTGCTACTGCTTCTCTAAGCAGAAACTGGAAGAACAGACTCTATTTTTTCAGGATGTTAGCCATCGCTGAGAGAGCAGGCAGGTCTTCTGTGCCAACCCCTCTGGCCAGGGCATCAGATCTGACTGTCAGACCTCCAGTTTCTTTTTCTTTCTTTCTTTCTTTCTTTCTTTCTTTCTTTCTTTCTTTCTTCCTTCCTTCCTTCCTTCCTTTCTTTTAAATAGTATATTATTTATTTAATTTTATTGTATGTCCATGAGCATCAGAGCCCCTGGAACTGGCAGGTATGAGCTTCCATATGGGTGCTGGGAATTGAACCTGGGTCCTCTGAAGAGCATCCAATGCTCTTAACTGCTGAGCCATCTCTCCAGCCCCTCCGGTTACTTTCTTAATAGCAACTGGTTCAGGTCTGGTGATGTATAACTTAAGACTAGAAGGGTCTGACAAATAGACCCTAGGTAGTAGTCAGGGCTCAGTGTCCTGCTGTTCTTCTCCAATTGACTCTGGTTGTCCCCATCACTATGTAAGATGAAAAAAATAAAAAAAGACAAAAACAGAATCAGACCCTGACACAGTGCAGAACATTATCCCCAAAGGCCATGGCCCTTCTCCAACCTCCTGCATCCCAGCTCTGCCATGAGTAGAGATGTCCAACCCCAGTCAGGGTTTCCTTCTAGAGCACCCAGGATCCTGGCTGAGCCAGCATGAAGGACAGAGGGGCGGGGAGACCAGGCAGAAGGAAACAAAGGTCAGTTATGATTCACAAAGGGCCCATTTGTTCTAGCGTGTGAAACTGAACTTCTGCCCAGCACTGGGCCATTCACAGACGCCCCAAGCTCACACTCGCCAACCAATCAGTTCCTCATGCTCCTAGAGTCTGTCTTCCATTGCACCCGCACCTGAGTCATCCGCACCAACCCACCAACCGAGCCTGTCTCTGGGTGAGACGAGCTGAGCAGTCAGGAGCTGTTCAAGGCCCCAGAGCTGCCCACATGGCGTTTGGAAGCAGGCAAACACACTCTCTTTGTAACTGAACGGAGCAGCAGAGCACAAATACACATCGGTTTGTGTACTCAAATTCCTTTCTGAAGAACCTCATCTCTACTTCACCTCCCCCAACAGTGAATTCAACCAAAGTGTCCTGGCTTGAAGAGTTGGAAAGAATGACTCAGCTGTATTTGGCTGCTGATAGTCATGGCATGCTACCCTCTGGGGAACAGAAAAGCACTATAGGTAATAATTTGGTCTATTCATTAAAAAAAAATTCCTGCCTTCTCAAACCCATTCATTCCCCTACCCCGCTATGATCTCTTGCTCCTGTAACTGTAGCTACAATCTTTGGGTCCCTTCCAATGCCCAGGGTTACCTCTTTGGACTGGATCAGGGAAGGAAGCACCCAGAAAGGACAGTGAGGCAGGCAGTGAGGTGCCCAAGGCGCAAAGATGATCACTCAGGTGCCAGTGGACACCCACACAACCTTGACAGTACACAATTCCCCAACAGTGCAAGCTGGCAGCCCCATTCCTCATCCTGAAACAATGGGCTTTCTCTCCCCGAAAGAAAGTTATTTGCTTCCTAGGTTCATAAACTACACCAAAACCAGGGGCTGAGGAGATAAACCGATTAGTTGATATTGCTATACAAGCATGAATCTCTGAGTTTGATCCAACACACAGCTAAAAAGATCAGATGTGGTGGCATGCTTGTAATCCCAGGGAGCAGAGAGAGATTCCTGGGATGCTCCGGGCAGCCAGCCTAGTCTAATGGACAGGCCCCAGTCCAGTAAGAGATTCTCTCTCAAGAACAAAGTGATGACTCCTGAGAAACAACACTAGAAGTTGCCCTCTGGCACTCCCATGCATGTGAGCTGGTGTGCACACAGGAATGCACATGCACACACACAGAGAGAGACATATACACACATGCTTCAGAGTGTGGTGCCTGGGTGTTCTGTGCAGCTACAGTTAGGAATTGCTGGCCTGCAGGAGGCTTGCACTGGGTCACAATGAGTGAATGTCTGGTTCAACTGGCCCCTGCATGATTTCTTCCAGGCCCCACAAGTCCCTGAGGTATGGCATCTCTACCAAGCAGTCTTAGCCATACTCTCCACCCTCCCCTACACCAAGCTCCCCAGATGGACTTTCAGCTAAATTTCTTTCAGCTCCTAGGAGCATGCAGAGACTGTCCATGCTATATCACTGACACTCCTAAGTTGGCATAGGAAGTCTCTGAGTGGTCAGACCCCCAAAATTGACAAAGGCACTCAAGTATCCTGAACTGTAGGGCACATCTCCCCCACCAGACTGAAGCCCTGGTGGGGAGATGAAGGTTTGTGCTTAGGTAAGCTGACTGACTGTCTTCCCTCTGCCGCTTCTCTGGAGATCAGGAGAAATAAAGCCTGGGGTTTCCTAAGCTTGCCCTCTTCCTGCCTTGCAGAGATTGCTCACACATAAACTATGATCCCATCCCTGCCTTTTGAAAATCCTGCCTCCTTAGCAGCTGGCTTTTGAGCTTGTCACTCTGGGGAATCACAAAACTCTAATTTGACAGTGAGACCTCAGCAGTGGCAACTTTGCACCTTTCCCCAAAGCACCAGACTTCCCCTGCCCACCTCTACACACACACACACACACACACACACACACACACACACACACACACACCCCACACTGCTTCTCACCTACATTGACCAGGAGGCCCCAGGGAAACAGAACTTAGAGGCTACAGAAACATTTCTGAGAATGTTTTTAAACCTTATCTCCACTCCACGCCGACTCAGCCTTTTACCTGGAGCTGCACAGGCACCTGCTGGGTCATTCCTCATTCTCACAGCATTTGGGAAGGAGGGTAGAAAGCAGACACCGTCATCTCATATTTGTGTAATGAGATAAAGGATTGCTGGGCTGAGTGGCGCATGCCTTTGATGCCAGCACTTGGGAGGTAGAGGCAGGCGGATTGTAGCGAGTTCAAAGCCAAGTGTGGTCTATAAAGTGAATTCCAGGACAGTCGGGACTGTTGCACAGAGAAAACCCAAAAACAAAACAAAAAGAGATAAAGGAGAAGTGACTGGGGGTGGGGGTGTTTGTGATGCAGAGGAAGCTGGAAGCAGGATACAGAGGTTCTAAAGGATTTGAGTTTTTATATATGAACTCATCTTAGTTTTGAGCCTTCCTAAATAGTCTGTTAAAGTCTATGGGGAGAAGTTGGAAATCTTAAACCCAGCTATGGGATCTGAGAGATGCGTGGCCCACCTCTTCCAGAAGCAAGCCTGCAGACTGGGCTTAGTCAGGGCTTGTCTGAGTCCCGCTGTCCTCATTCCAAAGGGCTGCCTCTGCAAACATGGGGAGTGGGGACATATATCCGCCCCTCATTCTCTCCTGGTCCACTCCACTGCCCAAATGTCTGTGGCCCAGCAGGGCTTTCTCCCAGCCCACTGGCCCTAGTCTGTAGCTGCATCAATTCCACTAAGCCTTCAGGGCTTCCCAGAGCTGGGCCTGTTCTCCACAGGAAATTAAGAGCCCACAGTGAGTCAGCAGCCTGCATGGGACTGAAGCCGAGACTTTTGGCTAGGCCTCTACCAGATGGGGCATTCCCATCCTCCCAGCCCTAAGGGCAGCGTCTGCCCCCACATCGAGCCATCAGAGTTCCAGGGTGTCTCCCTACTCTATGGCAGCTCTGAAGTTGTCCCAACAAATGCCCTTGCCTTGGAGGGTTGGCAAAGGGTGCAAAGCACAGAAGCTTGTAACTGCTAAGAAAGTGGTATTCCAGAAGCCTGAGGGTGTGAGGTGTGGGTACCGCCTCTCCTGGCTGTGACCCCTCTGGGTTCCAGGAGGGAGAGCTGAACAGCCTCCAAGAAGCACCCACACGCCCTGGGTGCCCACACTTCTGTGAATCACAGCTACTGTACGGGGTGCTGAGTCACTCTGGGGAGACAATATAGGGCCTATTTTAAAAGGATTTGTCAGGATACTAAAGCCCTAAATGCTTAGTAATTTAACTGCCCAAAATAGGTATTGGTTAGGCCTCAGTGCAGACCAGGCTGCTCCTTTGCTGGCTGTCACGGGTACATTCAGTCCTGAACTGGCACAGAGGGACCTGGCACACACACTCATAGGACAGCTTCAGCCACCACCACCAGAGTGTGAGCCAAACCTTTGCCTCAAGATAGGTGGAAGGGAAACTTCAGACAAGGCCAAGTCTGAACAACAGTTATTGAATCTTGGTGCCATCTATTCCGAGTCACCCACCACTGTTTCCATTATGGGGAGAGAAAAAAAATCAGGTGGCCTGGGCCTATATGATTTGAATTTCCAACTTCTCGGCAATCTAAAAACTTAAAGTTTCTCTTTAGTGGGATGGATCTCCTTCTAACCCTGTGTTCATCCAGGACTCCGTGAGCTAGAGGTCGGAGCCACCACGGGCCTTAGAGCTCAATTAGTCCAATCTATACTGATGATGAGCAAACACACACTCAGAGCAAGGGGGATACATCCTGATCCTGGCCACACAGCTGAATTCCAGTAACCGTCTCTGGAGTGAAGGGTACAGAGGGGCGTGGATGAGACCCTGGGCCCTAACCAGGAAGTGATGCACAGTAAAAGGTAAAGAGTGCCATCAGAAGTTGAACCAAAGTCACAGGAAAGTGAAGGCACAGGTTACTCCTGCACAAGGACTCAGGACAGCTGTCAAGGAAAAGCACCAGGTTTCGTTCTCCAAAGCTAGGCTGGGTGTGGATCCTTAGGAGGAAGGGAAGAGGGCTGTGTCCATAAAAGCAGCAGCTTAGCTAAGTCATGGAGATGGGATACTTAGGGGATGTCAGCTAGTTGGGTTACTGTATGGGAGGCTAAAACAGAATAACAGGCACAAGGAAGGAAATAGGTTAAAGGCCAGATGATGGAAAGTCTAGAAAGCCGCAGTGAGGAATCTGAACTTGATTGTCATCATTATCATCTAAAAGCACCAAGTGGCGACGGGCCAGACATTTCACTGAAAAAGACTCTCAATTAGTGCACAGTCTGCACTTTCTAGGAGCTTGGAGTTCAAGAGAGAGGATAAAATTACGGGCAGATATTAAAGACACGTATTAAACACACGCATAAATCAAAACCCAATTAACATCTGAGTGTGTAAGTGTGAGTAGAGAATAAGTTCATTTAATGGACTTGTGAAGGAAGATGACATTTGGGGAATCATTCCTGGAACGTCTTCTACCTTCCCTGTGCCTTGCAGCACTGAGAAAGGTTCCCGGGATCCAAGACTTCAGTCTTAATATTAGACACTGGCTTCTTCGTGTGCTTTTTGTCTCTTCAAAAGCTGATTTCTGAGACTGAACGATTTAGCGACCCTCCTATTCATCCTCTTTTTTTGCTGCTTCTCTTCTGTGTTTATTTGCAGTAGGGGAAGGCAGCCAATGTACAGGTTACCCACCAAAGAGTTGGAGCTGAACTCTACCCCTTCTGCTGTCAAGCCGAAAAGAGCTGTGTCCAAACACGTAGAGGTGCTTTTCTAATTCACACAGAGGCATTTAATGCACTTGCGGCCCTAACGGTGGAGTAGGCCAGCAGCTGCTCTAGATGGTGCATTCCAGATTCCCCCTGCCCTGCCTCCCACCATGGGACATCGGAAAACCCCAGCCTGGTGTCCCAGGCCAGATGACGGCAACATGGCAGTGACTGTGTGCCTGCCGGCTCTCTTTACTGCATCCCTAGTTCACTTATGCAACATTAGGCCAGAGATCTGAGAGAAACCAGAAGAAAAATGTTGCCAAAGGACATCAAAGAGCCACACATACTGTAAACACCCACTGGGTCATGCCCCGGCTTCAGCCTGTTGGACATCCTTTCTGTCTTCCTTGGCACACTGTCAAACACAGCACTCCCTGATTCCATATCATGTGTGAGCTGGAAGCTCCTGTGGTCAGCAGGAGTTCCCTCCCTACCCTGTCAAGATTGACAGGAGCGACCAGCCAGTTCCAGCTTTGAAATGACAGCCCAGCAGTCCCCAGGCAGCCCTCTTGGTCAGGCTGGCACTCTGTCCTTCTTGTTCACTATAGTTGGATATGTGTGACCTCACTGTTGGTTCCCATTCTGCGCTCTATGGCCCTGTAGGTGAAAAGGAAACAAAGAAAAGAAACAATGGCAGTGAGCCATTCCTCGTACCCCTTGCTTGATCATCTACCTGCACCAGGAAGTGAGTTTAGCCCAGAAGAGAAACCTCTATTGCTCCCAGATGGACATTAGCCTGTGCCCATGCCGTCCTTAGGTTCTGACTCCTGGACCAGTTCCTATCCTTAGGTTCTGACTCCTGGACCAGCTTTTTGATTATGGGCTAGCAAGGTCTTCTGAATAATGTTCCTTGAACATGACTACCGACTTCCGTCCTCAAAGACCACCACTTAGATTCCGTTCATCTAGGTACCTAGTGCTAAATACCCTGCCTGGATGAATAGCAGGGCCTCTGGTGCTGTGCACTGTCCTGAACCCCAGCTCTGACTGCTGGCTTTGTCAGTCAGTGCCCCAGCTAAGTCCCTGGGTCTCCCTTTGAGCAGCTAAGAGGGAAGCACAAAAACAAGGAGCCTCACTTCTCTGGCACGCCTTGATCTTCTAACTTGGTCTAATGGATTATTTGCATTCAGAGGGCAGGACATAATCTCTTTTTCATATCTGGATCTAGTGTCACAGAGTCTAGTTCAGGGCTCTCAGCAAGGTGGAGGCTTAGGGATGAATGATAGGTGGATGAATGAGTGGAAGAAGAGTCGAGAGGGTAATAATGGAAGAGAGGGTTCCTGGGGGAGGGGCTCACCTTTTCCTGGCACTTGTGCTCAGAGAACTTCTAAGAAATGATCTGGTCTCCTTGCAGACTGAATTTCTGCCCTCCGCACGGAAAGTCCTTTGCATACTCTATTGCTGCTCCTCAACCAAGTATGGTATCCCTAAGAGCACTTCAGCAACCCAGAGGGGAGGACTTGAGACAAGATGCTGGCAGAAGGGAACAGGAGTAGACAATGTCTTGAAGGCTTAATTAAGAGAATTTGACCTGGGTGGAGAGTCAATAGACTGGCAAGTGGAGAAAGGGTGGCAGTGCCACACATGAAACACGGTCACTGTGGGGACAGGCAATGGGACTAGGTTTGGTTCTGGGCATTCTTGATTTGTCTGCTGAATCACAATGGCAATTGAACAACTGACAGTTGACACCAAGAACGAAGGCAACAGAAACCGACAGTGATAGGGCACACATACAGTGGGACATTCTCCCCCACAAGACCAGTTGCTGCACCCCCTGACTGTGCATGCCAGAACAGAGGATTCAATTTCTTCTGCCTCGGAGCTGCTGGGAGGAGGACGGGGCCTAGAACACACTGTGCCCTACACTCTACACAAGCCACACATCCAGAACCCACTGACATCCAGATGGGCACATGGGAAGAAACTTCCTGCTGTTATGAAAATATGCCCTACACGAGGTAATACCATGGCCACCCATGTGCTTTTGGAATAGTAGACACACAGAGAGTACAGCTAGGCAACTGAATATTTCACTTTTTTTTTTTTTTTCCGAGACGGGGTTTCTCTGTATAGTTTTGGAGCCATTCTGGAACTCGATCTATAGACCAGGCTGGCCTTGAACTCAGATATGCCTGCCTCTGCCTCCTGAGTGTGCCACTAACACCCAGCTTGAATATTTCACTTTTATAAATTTATTTAAGTATAAATGTAAATTGGTACATAAAGCCAATAACCATCCTTCTGGAAAAGCAGATCTCTTTTAGCCTCACACACCAACAAAGTGATTTTTCTTAACAAAATTTTCTCCTTTAATGTATGAACTAAGGTCCAAAAATTCTATTTGCATGTAACTGTATAACTGACACCATGTGTGCTTAATAAGAATCTGACATAGTTAGAATTTGAGGTCTAAGTGATAAGAAATACCTTTCGAAGGATAAAGGAATTTGATGAACACACATGCTAGTTTTCTTTGGTTTTGGGTTTTGGTTTGTTCATTTTATTTTTTGTTTGTTGCTGTTGTTGTTCAAAGATGGGGGGGTCTTCTCACTCTGTGGCCCAGGCTGGCCTCCAAATCATGGAAATCCTCCCTTCTAAGTGTGGGGATTACAAGTATGAGCCACCATTCCCTGTGTCCCAGTTAGCTTCGGCTACCAACTTGCCACAGACTAGAATCACCTGGGGCAGTCTCAGCTGAGTGATTCCTGGATCAGACTGGGCTATAGCCATGTTTATGAAAGATTGTCTTGGTTGATAACTGGCAGAGATCAGCCCACTGTGGGTAGCAGCATCCTTAGGCAGGTGGCCTGGGCTGAGCATGGCTCAGGGAGCAAGCCAGTAAAGACATTCCTCCATGGTTTCTGCTTCCCTCCCTGCCCTGACTTCTCTCAATAATGGACTGTGAACTACAAGTGAATGATGGACCAACCTTTCTTGCCCTAAATAGATTTTGTCGAGAAGGTCCAACTGCAGTGTAAGGGACACTAGAACATTCAGCCTACATTGGTTTTCAGCGTTAGGGCCAACTTGATTACCCTTTAGGAATTCTGATGCTTGTTAATATTAACAATGATTAAATAGATAACCTTGAGCAAGCATTTATCTTATGCATATCTATTGCTGCACAAACAACAGTGTAAAACAACAAACATGTATTATGTCACATCGTTCCTGAAGGCTGGGAATTGAGGCATGATTTGGCTGGCTAAGCCTGGCCAGGAGCTGGGGCTGTGGGCTTTGAGCTTGACTGTGGCTATAGTGTCCATTCTAAAATGGCTGGGAGCGGGAGGGGCTCAGTTTCTTCCCAAATAAACCTTCCAAAGAGCTGTTCACAGCATGGGAATGTCTTCCCCACAAAGAGACCTTAACTGAGCAGGTAGCCTGGAACTTTCCTAAGACCTAGCTTTGAAAGTGACCTCCCCCAAAGACCGTGTAGGAGGAGGTAAGACAAAAGTGTAGCTATCAGGAGGCAAACCAGGGCCCCATTCGAGAGTCTGCTTTCTCTACTTCATATACGCCATCTCATCTCATCCTCAGAAAACCAGCAAAGAGAGGCCAATATTATCCCCTTTCCTGAGGCAACTAAGGCTCAGAGAGGGTGTGACCTCCCAAGGCCTCTGAGATGATGAATAAAGAGCTGTATGCCTCCTTTTCCAGGTGAAGACTGTCAGACCCGTGTGTGTGCACTGACCACTCCACTACACAGACCACTGGGATTTCTCTTGGTTTGCTGCCTTAAAAACAGGCATCGTGCAGCTAAGCCCCTACCAGAAAACATGCATCCCACGTTTCTGCTTCGTGGCTCACTCGGGAGGCTGAGGCAGGAGGATTACAAGTCTAGGAATAAACTGGGCTACATAATGGGATGATCTCTCCCTCCCTCCCTCTCTCTTTCTCTCTAGATAGATAGATGTAGCTAGATATAGACCTATATAGATATGTCTATCTATATACATATATCTAATATGATTGATGTAATAAAATAGAAATAAGTAGAATTATCATAAAAGAGAGAAAGGTATCATTAGAAAAGGCCCATACAATCAACTGAAAGTGCTTTTCAGTATTGAAATGTTGGCAAAAGGTTGGTCCCAAGATACCTTGGAGAATCAGAGTGTTATCCACCTACAGGGGCATTCTTCCAGGTCAGTCATAACCAGGGACACAGCCAACAAACACTCCTCATCCCCAGCTTCTTGTGGAGCCTGTGGCCACTACTCAGTCTATGGCCAAGCGCCTGTGCCTGGCCGAAGTCTGCTCAGGATGCTATAACAAAATACACCCAGCTGGGTATCGTATAAACGGCAGAAGCACCTCTCCAAGTTATACAGGCTGGGAGGCACAAGTTCAAAATGGGGGCTGATTTCAGTGGTTAGCTTTCCACAAGTGCATTTGGGGAAGGGAAGACAAACATTCAAAGCACCTCCCACTTTTCTTCTGCCTTGCAGAGTAGGGTTGATTGCTTCTAGGGAACCGCCCCCCACTACCCTGCCACCCCACTACTCCCCCACTTCCCACCCCAAAACCCCCACCATCCCATCCCCTCCACCCCACTCCAGGCTGGAGGTTTTCTTTGTTTCTGGGACTGTTTGATCCCACCCCCACCCCCACCCCCACCCAGTGCCACAGGAGGTGGGATATTTCCTGCTGTTTCGGGCTTTCCTTCCCAGAGGGAAATAAAGGAGAGCAAATAGTGTTCTGTGGGACCAAAGTAATGAAGCTAGAGTGGCGAGTGCCTAGGCCTTGAATCCTGGACCTGGGGTTGGGGTCATCTCTGCAGTCTCAGGGTTGTCCACTGGAAGGTAGGCCGGGAGAATGCTGTGTGATGGTTCGTGGGAAGATGCTCTACAGGCCACAGAAAACAGAAACAGAACGAGACTGCCCGTGTTGATGTTCAGGCTGCCTCCCGACAACCCTGACAATGCCACAGGTGCCACCTCTCGGAGTGGTTCCACCACGACTGTGACTCTGCTGTCACTCCCCACACTCTGGTGACCTCACCCCACTAAGTCAAACTCCTGTTGACTCTCATGGTAGTGAGAACAGGGATGCTCTTATCTTGGGAGTTTACCTGGGCTCAGTTTCCTAATCTACAGAGGGGCTTTGGTTTCTCTGACATTGTAGCTCATATGGCAGTGTCTACTTCGAGGGCCTGGCATCACTTGGATGGCATTTTTTAAGGAGTTTCTCTTCCCTCAGGGAAACAGAAACATACCTCCTGGGGCTCAAGCACAGTGACCTTCTAGGCCAGCCACAGAGCTGGCCACCAGAGTTAGGGACCCAGGGGTAAAGAAACCCTAGAAAACAGGAGTAGGCCAACATGTCAGAAAGAGAGCAGGGGCTTTGACTGTTGTGGGAAGTGAAGAGGAGCAAGGAGTTAGGGGGACACAAAACAGGCCAGAGAGGCTCCAGGTCCAGGTCTACCCCAGGCCTTGAATGTACCTGAGGCCTTTGAGGTGATTCTGCCTTTCTGGAGATGCTGTACTGACACCAGAGGAGCTTGCCCAGGGAGGTATTTTCCAGTGCCCATGTCTCTCTGTGTGGCGAACACCACTGACTGTGTATTAGTCTCTCTGCTGTAAAGGTATTCCTGAAGCCTAGGGAACAACATGTGCCTTTGGCCACAGCCGTGGGGAGGGTGCACTGTTCAGCTATGGGGCTGGCTATTCCCCATGTTCACAAGATGCCCGTAGAGCTCTATCAGGCTAGATTGGTCCAGAGGGGTGCAACTCCAGGTCTCTGGCAGGCTCGCCAGTGTGTCCTTGAACACTCTGCTATCCCCTGTTCTGTCAGTCCTGGCTGTGATGGGCCATGAGAGCTTCATCTTTGTCCCAAAAGAAGCTGTGGGGAGAGTCTGAGCTCCCCTGCTTTGCCTGCAGCCTAGTCCCTGGATTAAAGTGCTGGCCACTGTCAACTGCAGCTGAAGCCCAGCTGTCCCTTGTAAGTCTGCCTGGCCCACTTTCCAAAGCATGTCTTCTGAACATGATCCTCTGCTGGCTGCCAAAAGCCAAGAAACAAGTTCAGAATGAAAACTCCTGGGTGCAACTTCCGTGTCTCCAGCTGAGCCACTGTTTTGCCCTGTCTACCCCTGCATCTAACTTCTCTCTTGAACTGCATCTCTCTTCCACGCATGTTCAGTTTGCTTTCCCTCTCTCTCTAAGTGTCCCCTTCAGACCTCTAGCTCTTGCCAGCTGTCTGCAGGCCCCTCTCCCTTTGTTTATGTCTCATTTGCTTTCCTGTCTGTGTTTGTGTGTGTCTCACTGTGCATTTCTGTCCCCTGCCCCCTTCTCTAAAGTATCCAGGAAAAATGACCAGCAGGAGTGAAGCCCTCCCAGGGCTTTCCCAGAACATGAGGAGGGTAGACCGCCTATCTAGGTCCACATGTCAGACTGCCGCAACAGTTCTACCCAGAAACCTCCCTTCTGGCCACAGTAGGAAAGTATCCAGCAGTATGTATTCCAAGCATGTAGAGCGAGGCTCCATCCATGCTCACTCTACAAGCAGCACCCTAGGGGACAGTGGAAGTGGAAAGCAATCCTGAAAAGCTGGGGCTGGAGAAATGCTCAACAGTTAAAGAGTGTTTGCTCTTTCGGAGGACTGAGTTTAGTCCCTAGTGTTTGGGGGCTCACAGTTGCCTGTAACTCTAATTCCAGAGGAGCCCATGTCCTCTTTTAGCCTCCATGTGCATACACACACACACACACACACACACAAATACACAAAGACATACACACACACATAAATACACAAAGACATACACACACACACACACACACACACACACACACACACACAGAGGTCGGGAGATTCAAGGAGGTTCTCTCAAATGACAGGAAACACCTTCAGAAAGCAGTGTCTGAATCAAACGAATGAAGTAGAGCTGGGGCTGAGGGACCAATAAAGAATTAAGAACACAACTGATAAACTGGGCAGGGCCCAAGACTGAAAGCTTTCTAAGGACAGCTGAAGCCAGTACGTCTAACCAAATCTACCCATAGCCAAGTTACTGCATATACCCCCAACCACCAATGTATGAATTGGGGACACAACTGAGGCCACCCTACAGAGGCCTTAGATAAGCAGTCATTGCCTCACTTTGTAGATGGAGAAACTGAAGCCCAGAAAGACTCGGTCACTTGCCCAAAGATATACAACTAGGATTGGAACCTAGAACTGTTCCTGGCCAGTGTGTGCCCCAGCTGCCACACTGAAGAAAGGACTCCAGTCACACAGCAATGGTTCTTTTCATATCCAAGCATCCTTCCTGTGGGTGGATCAAGACGTAGAAGCAGTTGGACATAATTAAGCATCAGGTCATGCTGACCTCTCCTGCCTGCCTTCCAGGCAGCAGGTGGCTTCTGAAGCATGTCTCAGAGCAACGCTGTTCCATTTAGTCCAGGTAGTCAAAGCTCATGGTGATGTCTGTGGGTGTGCTGGTCAGCTTCTTTTTTGTCAACTTGACACAAGCTAGAGTCATCCACTAAGAGGAAACCTCCACTTGGTGGGGGGGTGGGGGTGGGGGATATGCCGCCATCAGACAGGCCTGTAGGCAAGCCTGCAGTGCATTTTCTTGATTAATGATCGATGGGGGAGGGCCTGCCCACAGGTGGTCCTGTGTTGTATAAGAAGGCTGAGCAGGCTGAGCAAGCCATGGAAATCAGTGTTCCTTCATGGCCTCTGCTTCAGTTCCTGCCCCGACTTTCCTTCATGATGGACTGTAAGCTGTAAGATGAAATAAACCCTTTCCTCCCAAGTTGCTTTTGGTCAGGGTCTTTATCCCAGCAACAGAAAGCAAACTAGAATGGGGGATGGGTGCCTGCCCCTGTCACTTAGTGGAATGCACTCAGGCAGTATCCTGGTCCCAGGGTTCCATGATTGCATAGTCTGCATGCAGGTGCAAAGGACCCCTTTAAAAGAAAGACCCCTGCGCTTTTTTCTTTCCCCCACTCTCTTTCCAACTCTCTTCTCCAGGTTCCCCTGAAAAAAACAGGACTTTTCCTGTCTCCCTCTTCTCTTCTGTCCTCTCTCTGTCTCTGTGTCTCTTTACCTCTTTTCCCTCCCCGCCACCCTTCCCTTGCTAATAAAACTTCTCACTTAAGCTCTGTCTGGCGTGTTTGTCCCTCCATCTCAATCAACCTCGCCCATCATAGAATCCTCCGCCGTCCCCCAAGCAAGGTTCCTCACGAATTATCGAACAGTGGGGACTCCAGGAAAGAGCCCACTGTTGTACCTTCTCTCATCCAGCCCCAAAGAAATGTATCAAGGGCATAAGAAAAAGCATGACCGACAAATTATAATAAAATCCCACAGTGTTTGCTTTGAATTAAAATAAGCTCACATTGTTCTTGTGGTGGTGGTGGCGGAGGGTGGAGGGTAGTGGCGGTGGTGTCACCCTCTTTCTAAGATTCAGCCTCAAGATGTAAGAAGAGGCCGGGCGGTGGTGGCACACACTAATCCCAGCACTTAGGAGGCAGAGGCAGGCGGATGTCTGTGAGTTCGAGGCCAGCCTGGTCTTTAAAGAGAGTACCAGGACAGTCTCCAAACCTACAGAGAAACCCTGTCTCGAAAAACCAAAAAAAAAAAAAAAAAAAGAAGAAAAAAAGATGTAAGAATAGGCAGAGGTTCACAAAAGACTTCTCTGGGTGATCAGGAACAACATATGTGTGTTAAAGAAAATTCTAGAAAAAGAGTGAGAGAGACAGGAGACGAGAGGCATCCGAGTTCAACTCCCACTGAACTCCGCATCACTCCCTTCAGTGGAAAAAGCTAATTCTCCTCACTGTTTCTACAAAGGAAAGCCATGTGTGAGGGATAAACAAGACATGGCCCATACTACAGGACATCTGATCCTGCCTAGGCTCTTGGGGTAAATGTCTCCCTGTAGGGGCCTCACTGGGGCAAGAGACATATGGTGCCAGGAGGGGCTCACACAAAACAGTTTATGAAACCTAAAACAATTCATTGTTCCACTTATGCCCCAGTGAGCCAGAGGATACACACCCAAAGGGAATATGAGCCCAACTGCCAATTTGACAGTCTTTATTAAAGACATAAACTAGATTCCATTCCCTACCGCAAATATTTCTGGAGTTCCTACTATGTGCCAGCACTAAATGTGCCCCTGAGGAAATAAATCTGCTATTCAATCAGCCTTGTCCTCGGAAGAAACTGGTGAGTCTAGGAGGGGAGAGGAGACAAATGTTCAAAGAAGCAGAGTCATTCAACAGCCAAACCGGTCGTGCAGAGCTCGCTTGTGTGCGTGTTCTCTCTCTCTCTCTCTCTCTCTCTCTCTCTCTCTCTCTCTCTCTCTAGGAAGTTTGTGGGCATCCTTGTTTGTTGTTTTTGATCAAAGAAGCCACTTTATTTAACAAGCCAGTCCCTGTTGTTCGGGAACTTTTAGAAAGTGACATTCGATGCTGCCTTGCCCACTAGCCTGATAGGTCCATGAGGGCCAGGCCACTGACAGGCTGTGTCTTCAATGCAGATTTGGGGCCTAGTTTAGTGAATGGTCAAGGAAGACATGACTCTAGGGGTGGGCATGAGATGCAGAAGGAGTGGGGGACGAAGATCTGCCTCCGAGACAGTGCAATAGAAAATTCTCAGAAATAGCACTCCACACTCAGGAAACACTGTATTAGTTACTTTTTGTTGGTCTGATGGAACACCATAGCCAAAAGTGACTTACGAAAAAAAAAAGAGTTTATTTTGGCTATGGTTCCAGAGGGCTAGAGATGATGAGTGGTAAGGAATTCATGGCAGCCAGAGGCCAGAGAGGGAAGCAGAGAGATCACATCTCAACCACACCCAGGAAGCAGAGAGAACTGAACTGGAAGTAGGGTGCAGCTGTAAACTTTCAAAGCCCACTCATTCCCAGTGATGTACTTCTTCCAGCAAGGCCATGCCTTCTAAGGGTTCTAGTGACCTCGCCAAATAGCACTACCAACTGAGGACCAAGCATTCAAGTGCCTGAGCCTATGTGGAGCATTGCTTATTCCAGCTATGACAAAGATACAGAAGGAACTGTGGGTCTCAAACTACCTGGCTCACAGAACTTGTGGCTTTCAAACTTTCAGCCACCACGTGGCAGAGACCTTGGTTGGCTCTCAACACCCCCTTCAACATCCCTTCCCTGCCATCTCCCCCAGAGTCTAGAAAGCTCAGGCTCTTCATTTCACAGCCTGACTGGCAGCTAGGGACAACCATGTGAGAGTTCTGGCCATTAAGTAGTTGGCCGAAGCCTCTGAGGAGCTCTTCTCTGTGAGAAAAAAAAAACAAACAAACAAAAAACAACAACAGCAACAAAAAAAACCAGTTTACCATTATAAGAAAACGTTTGCCTTTTGTGTCCTTCAGGCATTTCTCCCTTCTTTCCTGATCCAGTCCTGAGGTATCCACAGAACTCTATGCTGCTGCAGCCCTGGATTGCTCACCTCATGGCTGGACCTTTTCTTGTCTTTCAGTTCTGAAGGTCAAGCTTAGGCCATTGCATGTGATTACCACATGCACCCCCCTTAGGCCCATGGGCTTCTTGTCCCCACTGTTGCCGCTGCTCCAGTTGGGTTTTTATTACTCGTACCTGAACACAAAGGTAGTATTGTTGAGTGCTTTGCCAGCACTGCAGCCTTGACATTTATCAGCCACCACAGCCACCTCACCATCCCAGTGAAGAATGGATAACAACATTTATTGAGCACTTACTTTGTCAGATATAATTATGTTACACATATAAATCAACACGTGGTCCTCACCTTACCATCAAACCCCTCTTCAAGATGGAAAGTCAAGTTCTGAGAGACTTTGCAGCTGGTACTAGTCTAAAAAGGGAGCTGTCCCCACCACCAGGACCCTCCTTCTGATCTCTTTAATGAAGTTGGTTTCTGTCTCCTTTATTGTTTGACTGCTGTGAAGAGACACCATGACCAAGGCAACTTGTAAAGGAAAGTGTTTAACTGGGGACTTGCTTACAGTTTCAGAGGGTGAGTTCATGACCATCATGGCAGGGAGCATGGCAGCAGGCAGGCGGGCAAGCAGAGAGCTTACATCTGATCCACAAGCAGGAGGCAGAGAGAGATGGAGACTATACCGGGTGCAGGTTTTTGAAACCTCAAAGCCCACTCTCAGTGACAAGCCTCTCCCAACAAAGCCACACCTCCTAAATCTTTCCTAAACAGTTCCACCAACTGGGAACCAAGTATTGAAATATATGAGCCTATGGGGGCATTCTTACTCAAACTACCAGTCTCAAAGGGCATCTCCTGACATGCACCATCAGCATCACCATGTGTTAAAGAAGGCACATTCTCCATTCTCATCTCAGACCCCCTGAATCAGAAGCCCTAGTAGAGGTAGCCATTTGTACCAACCAGCCCCGCCTGTGACTCTGCTATGTGTGAGGGTTTGTAGACCACTTCTTTCCTGCATGTAGGACCTCTGTCCTTTCTTCTCTTCTGACCCTCCTAGCCCCTTGCAGGCTCCTCTTTAGGTGCTAAAGTGCAGGGTCATTTAGTTCTGCAGTCACTTTATGTACTTTCCCGCTGCTGTGGCCCCAGGTTCATGTTTGGCCACAGGTCCCTGCAGTTGCTCAAACTCAGTGGAACCTGTGCATACAGTGTTGTGAATGAGTCTTTCTAACTGTGACTCACCTCAGCCCTACCTCAGGCTACATTCACTCATTTGCTATTCTCTGGTCTCTTTTTCACAAATGTTTATGTACTGTCTAGGTACCACCTTGAGAAGTCCAACCTGGAGCTTCCATCTTACTTCCGTCTCTTTTCCTTTCTGTGATGGTTTGTCTTAATTGCCAACTTGATTAGATGGAGAAACACTCAAGATATTAGTGAAGCACACTTCTGGGCATGTCTGTGATTTCATCATAGAGACCATTGGGTCATGAGAACTCTGACCTAATGAACAGGTCAATCCCTGTTCATAATGTTATGGAATTATTGGGAGGTGGCAATGAAAAGTAGAAACTGAACCCTGGAGTACTCAGGGTTCACTAAGGCTCCTTGTGAGGGACGGGCAGAATCCTCAGACCAACAATGTGGAAAGGGGGAAACACAAGGCCACTGGCCTCATGAGAAAGAGAACCAAGTATTTCTGAGCAGTCCATGTGGGTGGGGTGTAAGCCAGCCCTTGTGTGATCTGTGCATGGGGTGTTGAAAAGCCACTTATGAAGCTGATGGGAACAAGGAAGGGAAATACATAGAAGGACCTCCAAGAAAGGGTGAGAATGATTGATTCTGTTTTCTGCAAAGCCACAGGGAGGACAAACATAGGCCCATCTGGAATGAAAGACTCCAGTTACAGCTGTGTTCTGGCAGCACAGGTCTTATTTCTGCAGGTAATAGGGGCAAAAAGACCTCCTCCTCCTCCAAGGAGTGAGTCCCAGAAGAAGCCCGGCCTGTGATAGCTCAAGAGACATGTGCTTCTACTTCTTCCTTACCTGCCCTTCTCCAGTGACCCTCCCACTCATCCCTCCCATCTCATCCCTCCTACCTCATCCACCCTCTCTATCTTCATGCCCAACAGATTTGAGGAATTCTGGGTAAAAGAGCATTTGTTGGCTTGGAGCTCTGATCATTTTATGCCTGGAAATGAACCTTTATGAAATGGAAAGTTTAATTTATAAAATAACTCTATTCAAAATTATATGGAATGGGGTATGGGTGGGACTACAGATGAAACCAGATTGGTTTCTCTGAGCTGTTGATTGTTTAAGATTGGTGGAACAATGTAGACAGGCGAAGGAAATATGGTGTCTCTACAACCAAATATTATTCATCCCCGGAAAGGAAGAAAATTCTGCTACACACTGCAGCATGGTGAACATAGGGGACATGAGTGAAATAAGTGAGACACAAGAGACAAATGCAGTATTGTCCCACTTATAGAAGAGACACGCTCTGAGAGACAGAAGAAACGCAGAAATGTGTGTCTGAGGCTAGGTGGATGGGGATGGGGAGTTGTTGCTTAAGTTGTGGAATGTCAGTCTTTTAACAGAAAAAACACCTGGAGATTGGCTGTAGAACAGTGTGGGTACATTTGACATGCCTGGACTGTAAACTCACATGTGAAGATTCTAAACTTCATGCTAAATCCCTGTGACCACAATTGAAACTTTCAAAGAAAAAAAAATTAAGGTGAGTAATGTTCACATGAATATTTATTAGACCATTGTACTATTCTGTCTATACTGTTACACACATCTAAGCTTTCTGTCAGGAAAAAAAAAAAAACCTAAACCTACTCTGTGGATTATTAGAATTTTCCAGAAAAATAGAACTAATTAGGTAGATACATAAGACACATGTGAACTGGGACACTACTCCTTGATTACCCCTTCTGTCCGGGAACAATACAGCCATTTTATTCATGGCTTCTTTCCTAGCCATCAGTAAGGTGTGTGCAGTAGTCTTCTTGTGTCTGTGCACATTTTTTTCTTAAGCCTATTGCTAGACTTCAAAAATTGCTATTGCATATTGTGATGGCAAATGTTGAGTGTTAACTTGAATGGCTAAAAGCCACCCAGACAGCTGGCGAAACACCATTCCTGGGCATGTTTGAGAGCATTTCCAGAGAAGGTTAGCATTTGAAGCAGTAGGTGGGTTTCTGTGTGGTTTCTCCCCGGCATGTACATGCGTTAGAAGCTTGGCCCCAATGTAGGCATATAGCAATGTTATGAGTTGTCATCTTAGGTCGTTAGGCCATTGGGGATGTTAGCTTTGGAAGGAATCCATGTCATTCCCGTGGGATCCTGGTGTGTTCTGGGAGGGTTGTTATAAAAGAGCAAGCCCGCTCCTTCCCAGTCTTTCCACAGACCAATACCGTGAAGACAGTGAGAGATGAGTGCTTGAGAATGGGGGAGCTGAATGAAGCTAGGAAGGCTGCATGGACAGCGCAGCATGTCTGTGCGTGTTGCATGTGGTGTATGCATGCTGTGTGCACTTGCCTGCACACTGTGTTCTGTGCACACATGTTGACAGAGGCTGGGACAGGGTGGTGGGAGAATTATGATAGGGAGTCCCTCGGTGGGGACTTTATAAGAGGGCTGAGAGTGGCATACAGGAGAGAGTGAGTGTGGATTTTGACTGGTCCTGGGAGGAGAGAGAAATGAGAGAACACTAATCTAGACAGGATGATCAGGGCAAAAATGGCTCATTTGTGGAGCTAACCCTTTCCCAAACGCCAGCTGTCTACCAGGTCCTGTCCCTTGATGAGTTTCTCTGCCTAATGAATGAGAGGGGAGAGAGATGCTGTCTGAGTGCAAATAATATATACATGACTTTGTGTTTTAAAGTAACTGCAATATCACATGCGTGTTTGATTACAGAGGGCCAGGCTGACAGGTTTGGGTTTAATTTGTAAGGTGATGGAGAACCACAGAAGGCTGTTGAGCAGTGGAGTGCCATGGTCTATGTTTTAGGCATTACACCCAACACTGTGAGTAAGGTGGGTTAGCTGGGAAGAGAGCTGGAGCAGAGCAAGACTCAACAGAAGCGAGATGGTGGTCTGGACTGGAAGTAATAGAAGCCTACGTAAGGCACTGTCAGGCAGTTTGGTTTTGTATACATCACCTGTGAAGTATTCTGGGAGACCCAAGAAGAGGTGTTCAATAGACAATTAGATTAAAAGAGGTCAGGAAACCATCCAGTTAGAGATAACCATAGGCCAGGACATTCCCTTTTCCAGTGGAGGACAAAGAATGGACATGGAGTGAGACCCACCAGAAAGGAGACAGGCGGTGACTTTGGAAATACCCTGGGGATCCATCAGGAAGGAGCTGAGGAAAGAGGTCATGGAGACACCTCCACCCCAAACTTGGGTTCTGACCCTTGTAGGGAGGTCTGATTCTGTCTTTGGGCACTGCCTACACAGCTGCCTTAGAGGGTAAAGGGGGAGGCAATCAGCAGGCCAGCACCTTCCTCTATCCAGGAAGGACAAACGTGAGGTCAGCATCCCAGTTGCTGACTTCACCAATGAGCCTTGTGTTGTCACAGCCATGCTAACTGTGCTCTGCCCCCAGCCTTCCTACTGCCTTACAGTGCTTTGTCCTCCAGAGGTTTCCTGGGATACAGACTCAGACCACAGGAAAGAAGAAATGGGGTACATGCCTCCTGCTGTGTCAGAGCACAAGACTTTGTCCCAAGTGATCCAGCATGGCTCACTGTGGTGAGCAATGTCTACAACCCCAGATGAAAGAATCCTTTCATCCCTTAATACAGAGTTTTAGTTTTATGACAATCATTTCTGAGAATAAAATGCAGGCTGGGGTTGGCATTGGAGACTGTGACTATTGTCTTCAACTTGTGCCTCCTGAGCCACTGTCCACTCTTTGCCTGGGAAGCCACCCCTCCCAAGACCTCTGGCCAGTGTGTCCAGTCAGAGTGGAGTAATGGAAGGACTTCTGTGAAGGGAGAACCAGGCCAAGAATTTGTACCTGTGGATCTAACTGTGGACACCTGGTCTTTCCTGGCCAGAGCTTACAACTATTACACTGTAATTGTATATAAAATTCTAGACCCAGGGATGAATGTCTACTTATCACAGCTACATTTACAAAATTTAAAAACAATTACAAATAACACAGTTATCACAAAATACAGAAAAATAATGATGTTTTTAGTTGCCTGGGAAATACCTGTAAGACTTTCTCTTCATCTCTTGCCTACATCTTCTCTATCCCTCAGACACAGTTTGTAATGCAGTTTCCTAGAGAATGAACAGAAATACAATCCAGTCTTTAGTAGATTTGATGGAAATTGTATTTTCTTTCACCACTGGTGAGCTATAATTGTTCTCATTGTAAATCATATAAATTTTAAAAGTTGTATCTATCTATCTATCTAGCTATCTTATCTATCTATCTATCTATCTATCTATCTATCTATCTATCTATCTATTATTGTGAGGCAGGGTCTCACTATGTAATCATGACTGGCGTGGAACTCTCAATGTAGATCAGACTGGCATCATACTCACAGAGATTGGCTTGCTTCCACCTCCTGCCACCATGCCTAGGAATCATGTAAACTGTCCAAAACTGTTTTTAAATTTGGAAAGACCAACATTATTTCCTTCATACAGAACTAAGATTTCAGACACCCCAAGTTTTCTTGTGCAGGAACTGATCTTAAGTACTCTTTGAAATGGTGTTTCTGGGGTTGTTAGCATCAGAGCCTTGGCTCTGGCAGCTCTTGACAAGCTATGCTTGGCCACATGTCTTCAACATGCCAATCAATGAGACAACAGTGCAAAGCAGAGAAAGGAGATTTATTCCATGTGGCAACACTAGCCAGAGGAACAAACAAAGAGGCTCAGGGGCCCCCATATCCATTTTTGGAGTCTTGATATGAAGCTCCAGTTTAAATTATTTTATGTTTCTGAGTGTTTTGCCTACATTTATGTTTGTACACTATATGCAAGCCTGATGTCTGAAGAGGTCAAAGGAAGGCTCTGGATCTCCTGTAACTGGAGTTATGGATAACTGTGGGTGACCAAGTCCTTTTTTTTGTTTGTTTTGGGGTTTGGGGGATTTGTTGTTATTATTGTTGTTGTGTTTTTGTTTTTTCAAGACAGGGTTTCTCTGTGTAGCCCTGGCTGTCCTGAGAACTTACTCTGTAGACCAGGTTGGCCTCAAACTCAGAGATCTGCCTTCATCTGCCTCCCAAGTGCTGGGGTTAAGGGAGTGTGCCACCATTGCCTGGTTGTGGCAAGTGCCCTTAATGTCTGAGCTATCCCTCTAGCCTATGCTTTAGCTTTAAATAGAAGGCAAGATAACTAAGTGGTCCTAGTCAAGGTGCAGTTCTGTCCATCACTGACCTTTGTATCCAGGCTGGCTTCTGTCCTATAAGGCTGTCTGACTAATTGTCAGACCCATGTGAAGTCTCTTCCTGGAAAACAAACTCCTCTACCTGGTACCAGGTTTTTTAGCCTATCCCTTCCTCCAACATGATATTCTTAGGGAAATTCCAATCCCTTGGGGACCATTATTGAATAGTCTGATAGCCAGAGGGACACAAATGTCTCCTTTTAGATATCATCACTGCTGCCAGGATGGTGATGATGACTCTCATAAGCTAGTTTGTCTTGGATGTCCCCAGTTGAGTGGCACATGGTGAGTTTTCTGTTATGGTCTATTGAGGGTACCCTGGGCCCCATTCTTCCTCAGGCTACACGGTCATCTGTAGCTACTCAGACTGGCTGAGATCATGTCCTGGTCAGCCTCTCTCAATGCTGCCATCCCCCAATCCCTCACACACACATCCCCAACAGAGCCTCCTCCATGGCATTTCCTGTTAGCTTCCAGGGAAGCTATAGGTGAACCCTCTTCGGTGGGCTCATAGGGTCTACTTCTCTACCAGTATGACAGCTGCATGATCCAAGGGCAATGGGAGAGCTAGCAACAAATTGAGTAGAGAACACAAAAGTAATTTAAATATAGTCTACTGTCCAAACCCATCTCCCCCTTAACCAGACTTCCAAGATGTCCATCGCTACTCAAACGCCACCCACCAGTCAATGTGCATTGTAAAAAGAAACTCCAATTAGGAATCTTCTGACTTTTGCAAGATTTACAAGAGACACAGCCTATGAAGATTGCCAGGCCATCCATCCACCTGGGCCCTGAAGGCACCTGTGGATGTGTGAGGTCCTGAATTGTGAACATCTGAGTTCCTGAGTTATGAACATGGCCATCCTCACCACCTGCATATCCCCCTGGGTACTTGCCTCCAACTGGTTGTGTCCTTGGTTTCTGTTCCTTCCGTGAAAACAGCTTGCTTTGCACAGCTCTCTCCATCTTGGTCATTGTCTTTTTGTGCCTAGAGGTGATGACTC
Source organism: Cricetulus griseus (assembly GCF_003668045.3). Taxonomy (NCBI): domain Eukaryota; kingdom Metazoa; phylum Chordata; class Mammalia; order Rodentia; family Cricetidae; genus Cricetulus; species Cricetulus griseus. The sequence goes on along the minus strand of NC_048597.1, from coordinate 57,871,562 downwards.
TTGGGCTCCAGATCTAACTCCCTGCACTGCTTGTGGCTTCCCTCGCTCACAGCTTTGCTGACAACACTCCTGGAATGACCCCATTTGGAGGTAGCCCCTGTTCCTCTTAGGACCCTGACTGGTTTCATCGCCCTTCTCCCCAACAAGTACCCGACTTTCTCTCTTGCTTACCCCAAGTTCCAGATTCATTCACTGTCGCATAGATGCCCTAATCAAATCCTACCCATCTTTCCAGACTCAGCTCACCCATCCTCCTCCCAGGCAGCCATTACTGCTAAGCACATCCATTAGAGAGACACTGTCAAAAAGAGGGAGGTTCCCTCCCTCCCCTGGGCCAGTGAGCTGGGATTCCCTGCATCTGTAAGTATGGGAATGATTAGGCTGGCCGTGTGCCCTGCACAGATCATTTCCAGCCTCGGCGCCAGAGGGATTGTGCAGGAATGCAAAGCTGGGTATAAATGCATCTTTCTCACAAGCCTGTTTTAAAGGACAAGTCACGTCAGCTCTAGAGAGGGGCCTTTGAGAGGATGGTGAGGTGACTGCAGGAACCCTAGGGGAGCAGCATCCTGGCTTCCTTCTATCCCGCTGCAGAAAGTGCTTCCTTGGGGAGCAGCTCCAGCTGGGTAGCGAAGCAAATGGAGCCTTTCCTGGTAAAGAGGCAGAAGGGGCTCCCTGGCTTTTCTTCCTCAGGGCAAAGTGGGCTTGCAGGGCTTTGCAAGCTGACTAGAGGGAGGTGGCTGTGGGACCAGGTAAGTTTCTAGGGTGAACAAATTTTCTTCAGGAGAAGTTTCTTGTCACCAGGAATGCTGTAACTATGCTTAGTATTCGGGAGTGCCGAGACAAAACACCAGGAGCATTGAACCCAGCTTTCTGCTTCAACTTCATTAAGTCTGTGTGCCAGAACGCAGGGACTTTCAAACCAGGAAAGAACCAGTTGTCTGAGAAGTCTTTTACCAGATGTTTTACAATTAGGTCACATGTTATCTCCTTTGTAAAACTAGAATGATAAATGTTATGGTTTGAGTGTGTGTCCCCTCAGAGTTCATGGGTTCCACTCTTGATTCCTCCACAGGGTGTTGCGGTGTGGGGGAGGGGCTGTGTGGAGTGGTGAGGGAGTTTGGGTTGTGAAGGGAGAGCTCTCAGGAGTGGATGAAAAGCTTTCTCTGGGGTAGTTACAGGGAGAGCTAAAGTGGGGCTGCCTCTCATGCTTTGCCTCTTTTGCCACCAGCCAGTTTGCCTTTCTGCTACCCAGCATGGGAAGCAGGGCTGCCCTTGCCAGAAGTTGAACAGATGCCAAGCACTGTGCTCCTGGACTTGACAGCCTCCAGGACTGTGAGCCAGAGTAACACCTTTTCTATACAAACTGCCTGGCCCAGGCATTCTGACCAGTACAGTGTGCTAATCTAAAGGTAAGGTTATAATGGAGTTACCTCTGGGATCTCCACATTGGGGTGTGGGGGGTTGGAGGGTGATAGCGACCATCACGGTCAGTGAAATGAATATTATATAGACACATTATAGATACATAATATATGCAAGTGCATATACATGTATGCACAGTATACACATATGTTATGTAAATTATATGCATACTATGTGCATATAATATATGTGTAAATATACATATGTAGACACATATATTTATATGTAATATATATTTAGATAGTTTATTTATTTATTTATTTATTTTGGTTTTTCGAGACAGGGCTTCTCTGTGTAGCTTTGGAGGCTATCCTGGCACTCGCTCTTGTAGACCAGGCTGGTCTCAAACTCACAGAGATCCTCCTGCCTCTGCCTCCTGAGTGCTGGGATTAAAGGTGTGCGCCACCAATGCCCGGCTTAGATAGTATATTTATAAGCATATACACATCATGGCCAAATGGTCCATATTTATTAGACATGAATGGACAGATTCCTCAGTGTTGACCACAGGCAGATCTGTGTCCTAACAGATTCCATAGCTAAAATTGTTCTGGCCTTACAGCAAGCTGTTTTTCTGCACTGAGCCCCCACCATGTTCTCAACTATAAAATGTGACTAGCGGACTAGATGATTTGTACTGCAACCTTTAGTTGTAAGAATTCTATTATTCTAGCAAAACCAATCACAGGCCATTGGGATAGTAAGCAGTCTTAGTCATTCTCTCAGGTGAGTTTGTCCTCCCCAGAGCATCTCCGTAGGGAAACCAAGAGGTTCAATCCCTGCCCCCTTGTCTTGGTTCTGCTTTTTTGGGTCTGTGTGAGCTTTGACAAGTTGGCATGCCTCTCTGAGCCTCGGCTTCAGGTAAACAGAGGGTTTTACAGCTAACCAGGCCCTTGTGCTCACATGCTCACACCAAGTTCCTCAACCTGATTCGTAGTACTAATCAAAAACTGTGCTGGGTCTCACTGTGTCAGCCCCAGCTGAGGAAGCAGGCATTTTGAGCCTTTTCTCTGAGGCTCTCCATGCCAGATAAACATTTGTCATCGTATTTCCTGACTCAGAATGTACCTCTAAATAGAACCTCCCAGGCTTAAACAGCAAGAAGATACAGAAGATGAGTCTCCCTGCATTTTTAAGCTGAATCTTGGGCCCTGACCCTGTTCTTCTCCCTCTGGATAACCAAGATTGATGGGATAGTAGGGTTAGGGTTAGAATTAGGGTAAGGGTGAGGATGAGGGTTAGGGTTAGTTAGTCACAGGCCTACGGGGTTGTGCACGAATCTTTTTGGCTGTTTTCCTTGTCCCTGAACTAGAAGCAGCTTTCTGTGAGTCTGACTTTCAGATCGTACACATTCCACCTGTGTTTGTTTATTGGTAACAGCACACGATGCATCATGACTTCCTTAGACTCAGGAGCTGGAGAGAAAGCTGTATTCACAAGCAAACAGGTTGAACAGGGAAGGCCCGAGGACCTTTTCTCAGAATGCTGGCTATGAATCAGGCAAACCCAAGTGTGACTCTGAGTTATTTTTAGCTGTGTAACCTTGGGAACATTACTAACCTCCCTGAACTCGAATTTGATCCTTGGTGAATACCTAGTGCCAGGACATTGCTATGATATAGATGTACCTAGTGCCAGGACATTTTACCATATAGATACGCTATCCTCAGGGCAGCCGTCTCAGTGCCGAAACTCAGGTTTATGCTAGCGTTTTCTTTTTCCTTTCACAACACAGCAGAAGAAAAGGCACGTTAAGAACGCTCAGTTTGGGGCTGGAGAGATGGCTCAGTGGTTAAAAGCACCGACTGCTCTTCCAGAGGACCTGGGCTCAATTCCTAGTACTTATATGGCAGCTTACAACTGTCTGTTTTTCCAGTTCTAGGGGACCTGACACCCATGGCAAAACACCAATATGCATAAAACAAAAGTAAATCTTTTTAAAAAGTCAGAACAATAACATTTTTGCAAAGGAAGAAAGAAAGAACTCTCAGTTTGGTAATGTTACAGAGCCAATGTATGGGGCCTGCACTCACCTCCCCAGAGTGAGTAAGGCACTCACCTTACCCCATTCTCTTGCCTTCTCTGACTTGGTTGCAGGCTGTCACACTGCCACTGTGCTGTTGTTTGGGCAGTGGACTGCCTGGACCACCCCCACTATCTCTACACACCCAAGTTAGCCGCTTTTCCCAAGACCTATTCACTGGCCCGGCTTGATGGAAGGAACCCATCTAACTAGACGTGAGCAGTTCCTGTAGTATACCTGCCCCAAGTGACTGGCACTTCCGCTTCACCTTTGTTACAAAGAAACAAGACATTGTCCTCTGTTCCCCAAGGACTGACCTCTTTGAGAGTGGCAAATAGTATCCAGTCTCATCTCAGAACCCCTCAGCAGGGTGCTGTTCAGAGAACAATCTCAGTAGCTGTTGTTGAGGGAGCGAAAGCAGAGGGCTGGATTTACTTGAGGTGGAAAGTGAGAAACAGACTCATTCTTCTGAATGAGGCAGCCGGAAAAAGGAAAGGGCACTACCCACTCAGCATACCTATTGTGTGGTGGGGATGTTGCAAGATACCTGTGTCATAGAGGGGTGTTCTGCTTCATAGGGGTAGAAAATGAAGCTAGAGGAAGCTATGGAAATGACCAACTGGGCACTGTCCCCATGCTTAGCACATGTCATTTCCTTCAATATTCACTATGATTGTCCTGCAACACTATAACCCTCAGCTTATAGATAAAGAAATTGAGGCACAGAGAAGCTTTGTTAGAACCTATATTTACAAAGCTCATCTCAGGAAGGGCTGTGGTATCTGCCCTGTGCCCGTGATGGGTGGGTTACTCAGGCCATTATTTTCTATAGCTCAACATTTTAGCCTCTAGCACCGCAAATCCTCCTGAGGAGCAGAAACAACCAAAGAGCTCATGGTTTGGGGGGAGGATGGGAGGCAGATGAAAGAGTCACTCCCCGCCCCCCATTATCTTGGCTTCTTTTGAACAACTATTCAAATAATTCAAGGTACAACATTCACTTGGAACTATTCCTTTGCCCGGCCCCATCTCCCTTGCTTTGGGAAGCTGGGTCCTTGTCCCGTCCTCTGGGTTCCTACTGTTCTTGATGGAAAACATAGTGGGGTAGGTATACGGATAAAATTCCAGCTGTGGAGAAGCCTGTCATCTGATAGACTCAGCTGGGGACTCGCCAGGCCTTAGGTCATCTCCAACCCACTGCTGCTCCATCCTGCTGCTTCTTCCATCTCAGTCCACACAGCTCTCGCCAGCACAGGTGGCAGGATCCAGTCTATCCCTTGTGATATGTGTGGACTGTTTTCTCCCCAACTGCTGTGTGTCATACTCCCCTTCCATAGAACCCATGGCATTCCTGCTGGCCTGAGTGCTTAGTAGTGGCCTCCTGAAGTCCCCAATGAGGCTCTCAAGGGTTTCAGAGACAGGCTGGGCTGTATCAAGGGAAGAGTGACCTTGCCTTAGGTTCATCCAGAGCCAAGTGGTACAATGGGGTTGATGTGAGATGGGCCTACCAGACTCCTCCTGGGATTCCTCACACAGGTTTCTACAAACTGCACCCCTAAGCATCCCCAAACCCAACAGCTGAACTGACTCCTTCCCTTTGGAGTTTAAGCCTGCCAGTGAGTCAGGATGCCAGTATCTGCTAATCTGAACCTCTTCCCTACTCTCATGGGCCCCTCTCCCTGAGTCCTCTAACTTCCCCCCACACACACCCTTGGCCTGCCCACTGTGGTGGAAGGGCTTCTTTTCCTTCCCACAGTATGACAGGGACCTTCCTAGCTCTCCTGTTTCCTGGAATTCCGTTATCACTCTCCCTTTCTTGAAGCCATTGTGATAGAATGTCTTTAAGGAGAATAGGAGTGCTTCATTCTGACTGTTCCATTGGCACCAAATGCAAGCACACCCAACTCTACAGCTTTGCTCACGGCCGCCATGTTAAAACCCCGCCTGCAGAACTGCAGCGGAGTAAAACTGAGATTTGAACACAGGTCTAACCCAACCTCAACATCCAAGTTCTTCCATTTAACCATTTCTGTCTTTCTCTCTCTATCCAACAAGAGCCTCTTGTAACTCAAGTCTGTGCCTGGTTGGAATTCCAAAGCAGCTAGCACAGAGTCCCAGGCTCCCCTTCAGCCCATGCTGTTGCAGGCTCTCTCTCCAGTGCAGATTCAGACACAAGCTTTCAGAGTGGAAATGCAAAACATCTCTCCTGGAAAGCAGTTGCATGAAGGCATCTCTGCTTTGGATCACTTAAGGCAGACTTGAGTGGCCTTTTAATGGGTTTGTTTTGTGGTTGGTTTATTCCTCTGATGGAGTGAGTGGATTTCACTTAGCTGTGTAAAGGAGGAGAGGCAGCTTAGGAGCCAAGAGGAGTGCTGGTGTCAGACAGCTGAAGGATGCTGACATTTCCCACAGGTCACACAATCCCCTTGAGCACCTGATGGGTTGTTTTGGGTGCCTGGTTGCTTTCATTTTGACTTTCCTTCAGCCTCTCAGGATCTATTTAACTCACCTGGAAAACTGCAAGCTCTTGACAAAGCTCAAGACAATTAATTAATTGAATCCTGGTTGCAGCTGCTAGTTTATATTAGCAAGGCAGAAGAATTGGCATTGTGCTCAACAGTAAAGACTGTATGTACCTGATGGCTCTTCTCCCTTGTCAACTATTCTGGAGTTGACTAAAACCCAAGCCGCTGGGTACACCTGTGAGGGATTTTTTTTTTTTCTTAATTAAATCATTTGAAGTGGGAAGACCCACTTTTCTTCCAGATCTTTTGAGCTGGAAAGATCCACCTTTAATCTGGGCCATGCCTTCTGCAGGCAGTCTGTATAAATGATATGGAAGAAAGAAGCTTGCTCTTTGCCTGCTTGCTCTCGCTGACAAGTCCATTCCTTCGCTGTCATTAGAGCCCATTTCCTTGATATTCTGGTGTACACTGAAGACCAGGGGGAGATATCCAGCCTTGTGGACAGAATAACTAATAGACTCTTGGAACTTCCATTGGTGGACAGCATTGTTGTACTAGTTAGAGCATAGCCTAAGCCATTCCAACAAATCCCCTTCCTGTGTATATAAAGACTCATCCTATAAGTTTTGTTCCTCTAGAGAATCCTAATACAGTACCTTTACTAATAAATATATAGAGAGAGTTGAGGCCACTTCCCTGGCCATTCAGATCAGTTTGAGCTATATTTGCCAAAATGTGTCAGGCCATAATTTTTTTTAAAGACAATATTAGGATTAAACCTGAACCTGGGGCCAAGCAGCTGACCTCAATCACATGCCAATACATCCCGCACTGAACAATCGCTGAAGAAGCTATGAAGCACACAAATGCATAATGGTTAAAAATAATAAACAAACGAAGCTTCTGTGTTTTCCTGCCTGGGAACAAGGGCCTGTTCTTCTGGTCTTTATAATGAAATAGTGAGACTCTGGGGAGCGGGAGACACAGCAGTGGGTAAAGGATCTAAGCAAAGCATTGGCAGCATGGTACTGAATCAGAGAGCCGGATTCACCAGGGACCACCTAAGAACAAAGGACTAAGGACAAGCAAGTGGCATGGCCCTCCTGACACAGAAAGTGACCAAAGGAATGAAGTTTATTTCATAAAAAAGGGCTTATTTAAAATGTTTCCATTTATGTGGAGAAGCAAAGGTCTGCTTTGCCTCCTAAAGGTTACATCCCTATTCCAGGAAAGGGTACACTGTTGAAATGGCCTTATGAAGCTTACAAAACTTCCTTTTCGAAAACAGAATGCCTTCCAGGAAAAGCTACAGAGTAAAAAAAAAGAAAAGAAAAGAAAAGAAAAGAAAAGAAAAGAAAAGAAAAGAAAGAAGGAAAGAAGAAAGAAAACAGAATGTCTTGTTTGGTTTTGTTTGGCTTTCACAAAGCACAGTGCCTGACTTTAGTTCTTTGGGTTAGATGTTCTTGTAGCTGTTTTTTGTGCCTCTTGCTTCCTGGGTGGAGGTGGGGGTGGGGATTGTGTTGCAGGTTGCTTATTTTAATATCCAAATGGTAGGGTATTTTTGTTACCCTGTACAAACCAGTCCCAAAACACCTTTTTGGGTACATGGTCAAAGATGCATAGTTCCCTAAGTAAGCTTTCCTGAGTATATTGCTAGCATGTCACAGGACACAAGTGGACACGGCAGTAGAAACGGAACAATTGGTAGTAGTATTTGTGTTTGATGGGCAGAGAGATGGGGATGGCAGGTCAGCCTGCTAGCTTCCATTCCAACAAACAGAGGCAATCTGTTTTGTATACCTCTTTCTACTAGATCCCATGAAGAATAAAGAGGGAGATCCTTGGATATTTGTTCATATACTCATTTGCTCATTCAGTCAGCCAACAGTCAGCCAATCCTATTGGTCCTCTATGTTAGGCACAGATACAATTAAATTTACAAAGAATGCAAAATGAGGTGTTGTGCTGGTTGTCAACTTGACAAACCTAGACATACCTTGAAAGAGGGACTCTCAGTTGAGCAATGTAGGTGTTGGGATTTGAACTTGTGAACAGGGAGGGCTGAAGCTGTGCTTTCTTCCCCTTCGAACCTTTAAAAAAAATATTTGTTTTTTAAATTTCATTTTACATTCCCAGGTTCCTCCTCCTGCCCACTCCTGCCCCTCCCCCGCCCCCCAGCACTCTCCTCATCCACTCCTCCCAACAGGTAAGGGCTCCCATGGGGAGTGGACACAAATTGGCACATTAAATTGGGGCATGTCCAAGCCCCACCCCTCTTTGTTAAGTCTGAGAGTGGCATCCCCTCACAGGAAATGGGCTCTAACAAGCTAGCTCATGCACCAGGAATAGATCCTGGTCCTACTGCCAGGAGCCCCTCAGATAGCCCAAGCTTCACAACTGTCTCCCACATACACCCTTCAAACCTCTTAAAGGTTTAGTTTTCAGCTCATCATCTTCAGATGCAACAGTTTAATTACCCTTATAGCGCCCTATTTTGAGATTGAGGCAGCAAAAATTATGGCCATTAATTTATGTGAAATTAAACCTATCAAGGTTTAAGTGTTGTGTTTGGAACACTTTTGTTGTCATGACAGGGTCTTTCTACGAAGCCCTGGCTGTTCTTGAATTCAATTTGTTAACTAGGCTGACTTTGAACTCACAGAGATTCACCTGCCTCTGCCTCCCAAGAGCTGGGATTAAAGGTATGGGCCTCCACAAACAGGGGACAGCTTGGGACACTTTTATAAAGCACTGCTTAGAGAATGAGCCCTCTATGACTTAAAAGATAATTTATTCAGCCAATGCTTTTTATTTCAATTCTTCATTCTGATAAATGCCCTAATACAGCACAGAAAGTTGGCCTACCTTAGTACAAAATATAAGTGTCATTTTTCTCCTTTAGTGATTCAACATCTTGTGGTGTCTCACATTTCTCATTCCGGAGACCAGTTGCCCTTAGATGGGGCTATAGATAAGAAAGACGTAGGTGTTCCAGATGAATGTGAACTGACATCAAAGATTCCTTGACAACAGCACAATGTCCCCTCTGATGTCAATGTGTGTGTATCTGTGGATGTTGTTCTCTCTTCCAAAAAGAGAATTTTAAAAATATCAGCGTATTACAGATCCCAGTTAGTCTGGTATTAGCATTTCTCACTCTTATAATTTAGTGCATTCATATTGTTCTCATAGTTCTCATGGTCTGGTTATCTGTGTCTAAGGAGCAGCAGTCCTGTCTTCGAAAGTCTTCCTCATTCGTAGAGTCAAAGAATTAGGGAATCTGCTAAGTTGTGAACTTGATGAAGCCTCCTTTCCTGGCTGCTTGAAACAAAATGTTTGCTTCTTAAAACTACACATAATTAGCTGAAATCTCAGCTCAATTAAATAAAATATATAAATCACTCACATTCATTTTCAATATATTCTTGAAGGGCCCTAATAAATGATTACCACCTGGAATTAAAAGCCTTGGAAAATGAATTTTGTTTCAGTGGGTCCGAACGTTTCTTGGCGTCTCCAACACCCACCCCTCTGTGATGAGGCAGAAATGAAGAGAAACAACGTTAAGTCGGATGGCAAATATAGAAAATGTTCTTCGGACTGAATGAGTGTGTACATGCTTTTCTGTTTCCATCTGGATCCTTTTCAGGGTGATTGCTTATTTTTAGGTTGGCATTTTCGGTGGAGGATAAAATGGCTTCAGGAAAGGTTAAGAGGATGGAGGAGAAGTGTCATTTGAGAGCTGTCAAGAAGGGAAACATAGCCTCGGGTTTATGTTCAATATATGTCTTAGGGGAAAGAAAAAATCCCTTGCCATTCATATTTCTGCTCAGTCAATATCTTTGAATCCTGTAAACTCAAGCAGCCAAGCCTTAGTGTAAAGGGTTGTAAGAGAAAGTGTAGAACTTGAAGACACAAGAGCAGGGGAGATGTCACTGAATAAGGAAGTTGGATGGCCCCAAATCAGGTTTATACTATTTCAAAGCCATGGAGTCACATGGGAAAGAGGTGTGAGTGAGAACAAAGGATAATTTGCTGTTGTTATTCAAATTGTTCTTGATGAGGCTGGACAAACCGCCAGCGTTAACTCACATGTTCTTCAAAGTATCATTGAGGGAGAAAGGTCTAAGATTTTGTGTAAATAGTCACTCGTTTCCTAACAGTTTGAGAAGACAAAGGTATTTTAGAAATCTTCATATTGTCTTAACTCCTAATGAAACAGTTTTATGAATTAGTTTTTTTTCCTCCAGAATTCTTTTGTGATGATTAAGGAAATTTCTAAGACTATTTACCACCTCACAAAACCTTCCCCAGTCTCTTTTAAATTTTTATTTACTTATTTTGTATGTGTTCAGTTCCCATCACCCACATGGTGGTTCACAAACATGGTCATACATACACCCAGGCACGCACACACAAGAAATTACTTTTTTAAAGTTCTTAAAAGACAATAAATAAAAAAAAAGATTTGTATGAAGCAATAAAATATGTATGTTGAAGTTATCTTCCTTGTCCAATATCAACCTGTCTGGTAAAGTCACTAAGTAAAAGAGTGACCTGAGATTAATAGAAGACAATTCAATTGCTGGCTAAAACTCACATTTAATGAAGTATTAGGGGAGGGGCCAAACATTTTCTTCATGGTTGTGGTCCTTGGTAGATCGTCCAATGCTTCAGTGGATGACCCTACCCCTATGTGCATATGATCAGCAGCACCTGGACTCGGGTTACCAAAAAATGAAGGAATGAAGTTGGGAGAGGAATGTAGGGGTCCTTGGAAGAGTTAGAAGTGGGGAATTGGGGATGGATATGACCAAATAACATTCAATACATGTATAAAATCCTCATAAAATATTTTAAAAGAAAAACAATTTATGCCCCAAAGCACTAAAACCAGATGATGTCATGCAAATCTTCATTGAGGCCAAATTTCACAATGGCCAACCTTGCCAATTGCAGGAATTCCTTTCATGTGTTGATGCAGACATCATTCATGGTGACATCACTTACTTTTCAAAGGGTTAAGTCAAGGCCACATGTTGAAAAGGTTTAATGATTTGCAACATGTTACCACGTTACTTATGGTATCAAAGCAAAATTTGTGCCAGAACCAGATGATAACAATTGATTTACATATTTTGCATTTAGCGAATTCTGCTCGCTTGAGGGACTTGAACATCTGTCTTCAAGGTAGAAACCAACTTATCAATATAATATTAATATAAGCATATCAATATAATGTTAAAATATAAATCATAGCAAGCATTTCAAATACTGAAATTTGGCAACCCCAAATGAAGGCAAAGACATTTATACATTTCAGTGTGTTGGCTAGACACAATCCTATGAACATTGAAGAACATAACCTTGCTTTCTGATTTGATTCAAGAATTTGAAAAACAGATTTTAAGATTTCTGGGGAATGTGAATCTGGGAAGATGGCTCAGCAGTTAAGAGCACTTGTTGCTCTGGCAGAGGGCCTGGTTCAGTTCCCAGCACCTGCATGGCAGCTCACAACCATCTGTAACTCTAGTTCTAGGGAACCTGACACCCTCTCCTGACATCTGAGGCCACCAGGCATGCATGTGGTACACAGACCCACAGACAGGCAAAATACCTGAACATACAGAATAAACTGAGTACATCTTTAAAAAGATTTCTGGGAAATAATTGTGATTTTGAAGTTTGTAACTCCATTAATTAATTAAATAATTTTTACTCTTTGAGGGCCCACCACCAAGCTCCTAAATAAATACACAGAGATTTATTTTTACTTATGAATGCCCAGTCTTAGCTTGGCTTGTTTCTGGCCAGCTTTTCTAACTAAATTATCCTATTTCTCTTTAAACATGTTTTGCCTCTGGGCTTTTTACCTTTCTTTATTTTATATCTTTCTTTCTTACTCTGTGACTGGCTGTGTGGCTGAGTGGCTGACTCCTGGTGTTTCTCCCCTCATTCTCTTGCTCCTTACTCTCTTCTGAGGCTAGATTTCTCCTCCTATTTATTCTCTCTGCCTGGAAGCCCCACCTATTTCTCTCTCCTACCTTGCTATTGGCCATCCAACTCTTTATTAGACCAATCATGTGTTTTAGGCAAAGTAACACAGCTTTACGGAATTAAACAAATGCAACATAAAAGAATATTAACACATTTTTTGCATAATGAAATATTCCACAGCACAAATGAATGCAACACATCCTAAACTAATATTTCGCAACTCTACCTGCCAATTTTCAAACAGACTGCATAAAGGTGTAATCTGACATTCAGCTTACCAATAGTCTTAATGGTGTTTCTTTACAAAATTTACGCAGATTCTGTCTCTCTAGAAACAAATACCCCTCTCTTCTCAACCATGCTCTATTCATGTCATTGTCTTTTGGCAGCACCTACATTTGGGAACAACTATCTTCAAGAAGGAAGCACAGTAAGAGTAAAACTTCAGTCAAAATGTCTGGTGAGCACCTTGAGAAAGTACTGAGAACTGCAACTACTTCCACAGACTGGATAGCCACGCACTTGTGTCTTAGAGACTATGCGCAATACACCAACCACTACTCACTGAGAAAAACAACTGCTTCCACCGACTGGATAGTCATGCATCCATTTCTCAGAAATATGGTTTTATGTGGCCCTCTTTTGTTTTACTTTTAAAATAAAAATATGTCTAAAAATAAATGAAGTTTTATTACTTGGAAGTTTTACAAATTATGTATGTCCATTTTCTTTATTAGTGATCATACTCTTGGGACCTGCTTTAAGACTTCAAAGACTTTCTAAACATAATAGTCCAGAATTAGGGTGATACTTATTTGTAGTAGCAGACATCACAAAAAGTATACATAGATCTGATTTTGGTTCATCCACTCTCAGTAGTGTTTTTGGATTTAATGTGTGACCTCAGACAGTTCTTCTCTGTCCAGTGTGGCCTGTAGAAGCCAAAAAGTTGGGCACTAAAGTCTTCCCTCTGCAGGCTACTTCACCAAGTCTTGCAGAGTCCCCTCCCCAGCCTGACTCGAGTCTACCTGGAAGCACACATGGCCAGACACCCTTGTCTCTGGCAAAATTGGGAATCTAGTAACTGCTATGGTTTTCGTTTCTGCTGAGGTTCTTGTCCACACCACCCTCCACGTGGTCCTATACACTGATCTGTCACTAAGCATGGTCTTCCAGAACTGACACAAGTAAAAGGACACCTTTCAAGGCTTGTCAGAGATATTTTCCTTTTCTTTACCCTTCTTCACTCTCCTTCCCTGTGTTCCTTCCTACCCAAAGCCTCCGGTATTCCTCCAGGGAGCCAGACCCTATGGTAGGTGCTGGAATTATAAAAATATGGAAACCACTCACATTCACATTCTAATGCAGTGGTTCTCAACCTGTGGGGTTGTGTTCCCTTTGGGGTGGGGGGCTGACCCCTATCAGAGGGGTCACCTAAGACCATCAGAAAACACGGATATTTACATTATAATTCATAGTAACAGCAACATTACAGTTAAGAAGTAACAATAAAATTTTATGGTTGGGGGTCACCACAACATGAGGAACTGTTTTAAAGGGTAGCGACATTTGGAAGGTTGAGAACTACTGTTCTAATGGCTTCTGTCTTGAAAATATGAGATCGGCTGAGCACCACATATCCATAAACTTGTTCGATTTTTTTGTTTTCTGCTTATATTTAACATTGGGTGTAATGAGTTCATTTGCTCTTCATCTCTCATACCAGCTACTTAAAGCATTTAAGAGGAGCTTTAGGGAAAAGAGGTAGCTTGAAAAGCTATAAATTAAGCTGGCATAGTGGCACTCACCTTTGGTCCAAGCATTTGGGAGGTAGAAGAAGACAGATCTCTGTGAGTTTGAGGCCAGCCTGACCTACATCATGAGTTTGAGGCCAGCCAGAGCTATATAGTGAGACCCTGTCTCAAAACAAACAATAGAAAACAAACAAAACAAGAGCTGTAAGTCTGGTCAGAAGCTCAGCAGGTCAAAAGCACTCGCTGCCAAGCCTGACACCCTGAGTTCATTCCCAAGATCCACATGGTGAAAGAAAACAGCCAATTCCTTCAATTGTCCTTTGACTTCCAAACATATTTGAGCATGCACACATGCACACACACACATACACTAAATAATTTAATATAAAAAATGTTTTTTCAAAGAACCTCAAGTTAACCATCCCAACCTCAAGTCGCTAGTAGAATTTTTATTACCATTATATTTGCTTATTAATTTAAAATTACTCTTACTTTAAGTGACTGAAGATGTAGTCCAAGGGTATAGTGCTTGCCTAACATACACAGGTCTTAGGTTCAATCCTTAGCACCACAAAAAATCAATAATTACAATTTTTAAATTTTAAGATAATTAGAACCTCACAAGAAGTTGCCAAAAATAGTGTAGAGTCCTAAAATCCAATTTCCCCCCAAGGTGACATCTAATGACTGCAATAAAATACCAAAACCAGAAAATTAAGATTGGTAAAAATATTGTTAAGTAAAATATAGACCTTATTGAGTTTTAAGTGTGTGTGTATGCTAATTTGTGTGCATGCTTATGTGCATGTGTGTGCATATCTGTGTGTACAATTTGGTTCCACATACAGATCACATGACCATCATAACAATCAGCATATGGAAAGACTGTATCACCCAAAATAAACTCCAGATTTAGAGTCACTCCCCCCTAACATGTCCCTGTCACCTGACAGCCACCAATGTGCCCTCTACTCAACAACTGTGTCATCTGAGGATGTTATAACTGGAACCATACAGCCTACGACCTTTTGACCTTGCCTCTGCCCCTCCCTACAAAGCCCCAGGATCCATCCATCCATGCATGCAGTAGCAGCTGAGTGGTTGGCCATTGTTGAGAATAGCCAGAGTTTCTTTAACCAGTCCTCCACTGTTGTTTCTAGTTTTCTTACTAGACAGTCCTGTTGTTTCTAGTTTTCTTACTAAGTTGAATAAAGCTACTTTGAACACTTGTGTGGTTTTTGTGTGATGTATGTTTTCAATTCTCTGAGATAAATGTCTGCAAGGAAAATGCCCAAAAATAAGTGCAAGGTCAATTTTTTTTTTTTAAATCCCATTTGACAGCTTTTAGTAGCGTCTTTATTGTCCACTCCATGGGAGGAAACACATAGTAGCAGAGAACCCATGGTTGGGGGGCTCTCAGTCCTGGAGGTGAACCTGAAGCAGATGTTGACTGATACTCTGCTAAGCAGACAAGTGACAAGCTGCCCTCTAACTTCACCTTTCAATCCCCATAGATTGCTGAAGCTCTCAGACCTCATCAGAGAGGTTTCTTTGTGCAGTGGGTGATCGTTAATGAGGAATTTGCAACTAACTGGCCAAAGCACAGAGAAGAAGTGTCAGTGGGGTGCTCAGCCACAGATGCTGATGCTCAAGGAGAAGAAAGGATGGAAGGATTCTAAGAGCCAGAGAAGGCTGAAGCAAAACAGTGTCTTCTAGAAATGACAGGACTTCACATGTAAACTCACGACAGCTGTGACTGCTTGCACAAGAACAAGCCAATCAAGATTCTAGTGGGGAGTGGGGAAGGGCTCCTGACCTGTAAGGAGCCGTTACAAGCTAGTGCGCATGCGCACTAGGTAACTTTGTAACTTTCCAGCCCTTGGTCTCCGCCCCTCCCATGACGTCAAATGGTCCATCAGCTGATGTCATATGGTCCAACGAGCTTCATCCAGTCAGAGTAACACTTCTGAGGCGGTGGTTGCCAGCCTATATAAGGGAGGGGTTTTTGGGTGTTCGGTGTCTCCGCTCTGTAAGCTTATGCTCTCCCTCTCAAGACACATTAAAGCTTTACTGCAGAAGGATCCTGAGGAGTGTGCCGCGTCGTTGCGCGGGACACTGACCCCCACCATGAGGATGGAACTATTGACAGCAGGTGGCTTCTGAGGGCTGAAGAATCAGTTTCCTTCCTTCCTTCCTTTCTTCCTTCCTTCCTTCCTTCCTTTTCTTTCTTTTTTTTGTGGTTTTTTATCAAGACAGGGTTTCTCTGTGTATCAGCTCTGGCTGTCCTGGCACTCGCTCTGTAGACCAGGCCGGCCTTGAACTCACAGAGATCCACCTGCCTCTGCCTCCTGAGTGCTGAGATTAAAGGCATGCACCTCCATCGCCTGGCTTCTTTCTTTCTTTTTCTTTCATCTTTCCTTCTTAAATTTATTTTTATTTCATGTGCATTGGTATTTACCTGCATGTATGTCTGTGTGAGTGTGTCAGATCCCCTGGAGTTCGAGTTGCAGATGGGTATGAGCTGTCATGTGAGTGCTGGGAATTGAACCCAAGTTCTCCAGGAGAGCAGTCAGTGCTCTCAGCCACTGAGCCATCTCTCCACCCCTAGAATCAGTTTTCTTTAAGGATATGGCCACTGGGTGTGTTAACCACACTCCAGTGGATGCCCCACACTCACGAGTGTCTGGATTGCATATATTGGACTCATTGGGTTATTGAAAAAAAGCAAAAAGACATGAAGTTGGGAAAGGGGAGAGGATTGGGAGTTGAGATAAATCTGGAAGAGTTAGGGGAGGTGAATATGATCAAATTCTCTGACATTCTCAAAGAATTAATAAAATATTATATTAAAATTTATTTTAAAAACTATATTGAGATACAATTGAACATAGTACCACATGTGTTTAAAGTGTAGAGTTTAATAAGCTCTGGTCAATGTGTGTACCTGAAGCCATCACCACAATAGAAGCAGCAAAGTTTTCCTTGTGGTTCTTTGTAATCCATTACCTGCCCCCTCCCAAGGTAACCATCATCTTTCTGTCACTACAAATTATTTTGCATTTCTAGGATTGGTATAAATAGGACCATATTCTTGGGGGTGAGAGTAGCTGTTGTGGACTATTAGTTGAAGATGTGTGTACACTAATTTATGCTGTGGAATATTTGTTTTAATGATCCAAAATTGTGTTGCATTTTTTATGCTGCATTTGTTTAACTCTGTGAAGCTGTAATACTTTGCCTGTCTAAAACACCTGATTGGTCTAATAAAGAGCCAAACAGCCAATAGCTAGGTAAGAGAGGGATATGTGGGGCTGCCAGGCAGAGAGAATGAATAGGAGAAATTTTGGCTTGGGAGAAGAAAGAAGGGAAGGAGGAGAGAGAAAAGGAGGAGAGGAGGACATCAGGGATCCACCACCCAGCTATATAACCAATCACAGAGTAGGAAGGGAAAAAAAGACATATAGAATAAAGAAAAGTAACAGTTCAGAAGCAAAATGTAGTTAAAGACAGAAGCAAAATGTAGTTAAAGAAAAATGGGATAATTTAAGTTAGAAAAGCTGGCCTAGAAACAAGCCAAGGCCAGGCATTCATAAGGACAGCTATCTATTTGGGAGCTGGGTGGCAGGCCCCCAAAGAGTGAAAATAACCAAGTATAGGTAGGTCTGACTTTTTTCCTCCAGCATGATTATTTTGATATTCATACATGTTATCATGTGTATCGGTTATACCTTTTTATTATATTGATATACAGATTGGGGAGATGAGACCCAAGGTAAACATGAAATCATGTATGCTTCCTATGTACCTTATACACAGAGCCGGAAGGTAAATTTACAACATTTTTAGTGAACCTGGGTTTTGTCTGTGACTCATCTGCTGACATCAAATATGGCATAATGTAAGTACTCAAAATGTTTCAGATCTCATAGCATTTCAACTTTGGGCTTTCAGATTAGTTGGACCATAATTTTTTTTTATCCATTCCTTGATTGGTGAATGCTTCTGGTTATTTACTGTTTAGAACTATTGAGGATAAGGCTGCTATAAACAGGCCTGGTAGATGTCCTCAGGATGCACAGACTCCCTGAGCATGCCCCCAAGAAAGGGAGAAGAAGTAAGGGCTTTTGCCAGACAGTGTTCCAGAATGAGAAGATTCTGCTAGAGCAGGAGCACTTTGCTTCAGTGAGGCACTCCATGCTCACAAAGCTCATTTACCTTCACTGCTGTTTTTGACTTACACAGTATGAGTTCCAGGCAACTGGGGCAGATGCTACTCTAAGGCTTTTGCTCAGCTATATCTACGTAAGTTGGCCAGTCACACAAGCTCGGGTTTTAAATCATTCTTATGGACACAATACCTCAACTGTCCAGGTATCAGGGGCAGGAGATTTCAGATTGCCCACCCAAGAAATGTTATCTTATTTGAGATAGTCTCATGCTTGGCCTCCAACTTGCTATGTAGCTTTGGATGATCTTGAACTTTTGATCCTCCTCCCCCTACCTCTAGAGTGCTGGAATCAAAAGTATGTAGCACCGTGAGGGGATAATATAGTTGTGGGGGGCCAAAACAACTGCTTCATGCACGCTAGGTGAGCAATCCATTGACTGCTTTCCATCCCAGCCCAAGACATTTTAATGTACACACACACGCCCAATTCACTTTCAAGAATCACTCAGTCTGCTTATTTAAATTGTTAGGGAAAGACTAAAGAAAATTAGCTACCACTACTAATTTGTCAGATTCTCTCAAAATATTAAAGTTTTTGTATTGTGAATTAGGAGGATTTAATAGGTTTTTTTTTCCCCTTTATGAACGCATTGGCATTGATAAGCATGAAGTCACTGATGGAATATGATGATCCTGGGATACTTCCTCACCTTAAGTGACAAAGGGAACTTTTCAACAAATTGTGTGTTGGGGAGGGTTGTACACATGCCACAGCACCTGTGTGGAGGTGCAGAGGTATCAGCCCTTATTCTACTTTAAGAGTCTCTCTTGTTTCTTGTTTATTGCATGTGCACCAGGCTAGCTAGGCGGTGAGTTTCCACGGATTCTCCTGTGTCTGCCTCCCATCTGGCAATAGCTACCAGTGGGATTACACAGGTAAACTCTACTGCCTCTGGCTTTTACATGAGTTTGAGGAATCTGAACGCACATCCTCAGGTGTGTATAGCGACTACTGAGCCATTTCCCAGTCCTCCCATTAATTTTTTAAAATTATTTTATTGCTGGGCAGTGACACTGCCACTGAAGGTGGTGACACGCCCCTTTAATCCTCTGGAGGCAGAGGCAGAGGCAGAATCAGGTGGGTCTCTGTGAGTTCCAAGACAACCAGGGCTAAACAGAGAAACCCCGTCTCAAAAAGATTTTTTTTTTATTATTGTATGTATCTGAGTGCTTCCTGAGTGTATGTCTGTGCACCATGTGTGTGCCTGGTCCTGAGGAGGCCAGAAGAGTACCTGGTTCTCTGGAACTGGAATTACAGATGGTTGTGAGCTACCATGTGGATGTTGGAACTGCAACCAGCTCTTCTAGAGGAGCAGCCAGTGCTCCTAAGTGTTGCACAGTCTCTCCAGCCCTTCAACTAATTTTTTAAGTGAGATGATAGAATAAAAAATTTGATTCCTAAAAAAAAGTGAAGATTGAAATAAAACTTTTTTTTTTTTTTTAATAAACAGAAAGCAAAAGAAGCCATCACCGGCAGGATTTCATCAGGCTGGGGGAAAGTGAACGAGACAGAAAGTTAGTTTTGTAGAAGGAATGCAGAATTCTAGAAATGGTAAATATGCAGTTAAATATAGAAGACATTTTTCAAATTTTAATTTATTTAAATTAAGGTTGACTGTTTAAAGCAGAAGTAATCATGGCATGTTATGGATTTTACAATATATGCAAAAGTAAAATGTCTGACATAGGTGTAAAGGATCAGAGAGGGGAAATGAAATATGGTGAAGTTATTATTCTGTCTTTGGAGTGTTACAGTGTCATGAGAAGACACAGTAACAAGAATGTATTTTGCAAGCCTTAAAGCAACCACTAAAATACAAATGCAGAACCAGGGCAATGATAAAGAGACAATGAAGAAGAATGAGTTATTTCAAAAGAGGCCAGAGAAAGAAAGGGTAAAGAAAGAACAAATGAGAAAAACAAACACACAAAAATTAATAAAGTGGTAGATTCAGATGGAATTATTATAACAATTATATTAAATGTGTTAAGATCCTGATTAAAAGCAAAGATTGTCATAATGGAGAAGAATGAAAATCAACACCTAAATACTTTCCATAAACAAGAACAATAACAAAGACAGTTTAAATATGTAGTTACAGGGGGCTGAAGAGGCAGCTCAGCTCTTTGTTTGTTTGTTTGTTTGTTTGTTTGTTTTTGTTTTTCCAAGACAGGGTTCTGTATAGCCTTGGCTGTTCTGGAACTCACTCTATAAACCAGATTGGCCTTGAGCTCACAGAGATCTTCCTGCCTCTGCCTCCTCCAGTGTTGGGATTAAAGGCATTCACTGAACCATCACCCACCTCAGCTCAGCTTTTAAAAATCATTTGCTGCAGCTAGGCTTAGTAATGCACGCCTTTAAACCCAACACATAGGAGACAGAGGCAGGTGGATCTGTGAGTTTGAGGCCAGCCTGGCAAAACATATATACATACATACATACATACATACATACATACATACATACATACACACACACACACACGAAAAAAAATATATATATATATATATTTTCCAGGTAGAGACTGTCTCAAAAGAGGGGGAGGAAGCACTTGCTGCTCCTTCAGGGGCCTGAGTTCAGTTCCCAGCACCCACATCAGGCAGCTCACAATCATTTTTGACTCCAGCTCTAGAGGATCTGACACCCTCTTCTGAACTGAACATAACATGCACAAGTGTGCGTGCTCTCACACACACACACACACACACACACACACACACACACACACACGTACACGTTCTTAACAGTCTTTAAAGACAAATTATCAAACAGTAGAAGGACAGTGATATACCACCATACTTTTAAATTATTTCCTTTTTAGATTTGTTTAATATTTTATGTATGAGTGTTTTACCTGCAAGTATGTCCATGCATGACATGAATGCCTGGTACCCGTGGAGGCAGAAAAGGGTGTCATGTTCCCTGGAATTAGAGTTACGGATGGTTAGGAGTCACCTGTGAATGCTGGGAATTGAATTCAGGTCCTCTGCAAGACAAGTGTACTCTAAAAAGCTGAGCCTTCCCTCCAGTCCCAACCATACTTGTTATAAGAACATTAACATCAAATGAAATAGATTTCAAAACAGAGCATCATCAGTACTAAAGAGGGACATATTTCATAATGCAGTTAGTTTAGTAAGACAGACAGTTCTGGGTGCATGGGTCGTTAACAGCAGCACCTTGAAGCATGGGAAGCAGGATGCAAGGGCAGACTGACTGCCACATCTGCCATCCCCTTGATTTTGAGCACTGCTTTGGCTGACCTGACACCTAGGCAGATGTTCACCATTCTCCCTCACAACTCCCTCTGAAGGGGTGTTCTCCTTATATGAGACAACTTTCTCTCCCCTCTCAGAACTTCTCTAGGAAGGAGGGTGGAGCAGTAGCTGCACTCCCTGCAAGGACAAGCACACAAGCTTTTGTGGGAGAATGCAGAGTAATAAAGCTTTCAAAACCCCAGGCCCAGCCAAATGAGGCACTGCATGTGGTCATCTGACTTCCCTGAACACAAACAAGCAAACAGCAGCAGCAACAGAAAACAAAACAGGAAAACCAACAACAACCAGGGAGGGGAGGGAGGGAGGGAGGGAGGAGGAGGGAGGGAGGGAGGAGGAGAGGAGTAAAGGAAGGAAGGAAGGAAGGAAGGAAGGAAGGAAGGAAGGAAGGAAGGAAGGAAGGAAGGAAGGAAGGAAGACCAGGAAATGAATACCAACAAAATGGAAATGTAAAGACATACAAAATTTTCTTCCAGTAACCAATAGAACATGTCAACAGAAAAACAACAGAGAAAACATGAACAACAGCCATCAAATGCAATTCATTGCTGCTTTCATAATGACATTTCCTCCAAACAACAAGCTTCACATAAAAAGAAAAAAGAAAGATGTATGCTGAACATTCACTGACTGCCATTGCAATGGACTTATATGAAAAAAAAAAAAACAAAAAACAAAAAACCAAGGTGTCTAGAAAACACCAATCATTTTAAAATTAAGCTGCATAATGCCTAGAGAATGCATTGGCAGCTGAAGAAATAACCACAGGCTGAAACCATTTTTGAAGTGGTGCTATGAGCTTGCAGCCTGCAGGAGAAGCCTTTTAATTATCTTTCTAATCCGCTGGCAGATCAGAGCAGGGTGCTTTTCCTCTTGTCCTACTTAGCACCATCCATGCACCCTCCTCCCTGGATACAACAGTGTTATCTAGGATCTCAGCATCAAGTAATACGAATAAGCATGTGTCAGGCAGTTCGCATGTGATGAACAAAAGATTAAGGGCTTTACTGACATTCTCCACTCCCCACCCCAGCCTTCACAGCAACCCTATTGTTCTCCTTCCTTTTAGTGGTAAAGGGGTGGGAATACATGGAGGTTAGCCTGCCCAGATTACAGCACTGTGGAGCCAAGATTCAAACCCAGAAGGCCGACCCCAGAGCCCACCATGTTAGACACTACAGTGTACCAGCACAGTGGTAGGCATCACACAGTTTTAGGGGCAAGGGAAATAATACAATTTCTATATTATACATTGTGGGTTGCCCACAAAATGGCTTATTAAATCACAGCTTTCAACAACTTTCTTCCAAACATAATTATTTCTTTCCAATTTGAAAAACAAAAGTCATAAACAGTTTATTGACACATTCCTGTAATAATCTCAGCACCCTGGAAGTGGAGACAGGAGAGAGGATCAGGAGTCCAAAGCTAGCCTGGGTTACAAGGACTTTGAAGAAAGAAAGAAAGAAAGAAAGAAAGAAAGAAAGAAAGAAAGAAAGAAAGAAAGAAAGAAAGAAAGAGGGAGGCAGGGAGGGAGGAAGGAAGGAAGGAAGGAAGGAAGGAAGGAAGGAAGGAAGGAAGGAAGGAAGGAAGACAAGCAAAGCTATTAAGTCTTGGAAAAATCCATACTGTGCTTATTCATTATGACAACATCTCAAGGACTAGTAAGTGAGTCACAAGTGGTTTGAAAAGCAATGAACTTGGAGTCAGAAGCACCTGCATATCAGCTTTGTGACCTTGGGCAAGTTACTTCTCTAGGCCTCAGTTTTTTCTTGTGTAAGCTGGGGAAAACAGTAATTATAAGGCACATGTGAAGAGATGTAAGTTAAGAGTATCTAAGGTGAAAATGACCTTCGTTTGTTGGTTCATTGGTTTGCGTTTGAGAGAGCTTTTCATGTTGACTGGGAGAGGCCACTTGAAAGCATTAGAAGTAACTGAAAAGTTAAGAGGCAAGATTTAGCTGTGCCTCTTGCTAATGATTGTAGCTTCCACTGTAACCCAATACCTACAAGAAGCTATTTAAGGGAGAAAGAAGCTTATTTTGACTCAAGCTTTGATGACACAGTGAATCCTGGTAGGGAAGGCCCAGTGGCTGGGGCAAGGGGCTGCTGGCTGGTGGGCCTGGGGTGGGGTGGGGTGTGGCATTAGCTGGAACAGGGGACGGCTGGCTGGAGTGGGGAGTGGAGCCTGCAGGTTGCTAACTGGAGCAGGGGCTGCCAACAAGGGCAGGAAGCTGCTGGTCACTTATCTGTAGTCAGAAAGCAGAGGTGAACACTGGTGTTTCTCCTCTTTCCTTATTCTTGTTACTCAGGCTGGTCCCCTAATTCATGAGATGGTGTCATTCACACTCAGGGCAGGTCCTCTCCCTGCCAAATAATCCTCTCTAGAAACACCTTTGCATATTCACTCACAACTGGGGTCTTCTTTTCTTTTTTGCGACGACCAACCGGGTCTCATTATGTTCTCATTATGTATCCTCCGCTGGCCTGGAACTCACAGAATCTGCCTGCCCCTGTGCTTCCAGCTTGCAGGGATCAGAAGTGTGCACCACCACAGAGGGCCCTTAGGTGTTTCCAATCAAGTTGACAAACGGACCATCACATTCATTTTGATTGCTTTGACTGGTGACTTACATTACGTTTTTCACTTCTGAATAGGAATTTTGATATGAAAATTATTTTCTTAAAAGTTAAAACTATAGGATCCTTGGATAGTCACCTCTGGCCCTGTTACCTACAGGATGCTATGACTCTTCAGAATATGCAGGCTATCCTGCAGCTTGTGGGTTACACCAGGTCCGAAAGAAACTCGGGTATACCTATATAGCTTACCAAAGCCACGCTGGCCTCCAGGCTCACTCAGCACCTCTGGCTCCTCTCAGGTCGTCTCATCTTGCCGCCCCGCCCCCCCAAACCTCTCCAACTCTTTGGGCTTCTTTCCCCCTACTATTTCAGCTACTCACTCTCTTTTGTATCCCCCTGTTGACCCCTCCCTCTTGCCTCTCTCTGGGGCTCCTCTACCCCCACCCTTTTTTGCTCTTCCCCCTGCTCTCTTACCTTCAGGGTCTGTTCAGTCTACTGGCCATGTTCAGTGTATGACTTTCTCTTCCAGCTGCCTCTGGCTGTACTCTCCTCAAATCTACAATAAAAACCTTCCCCCCAACCATACCTCGAAGCGATCATGTCCTCAGCTTATACAGTTTTAAACATTAAATATTACAGTAGTAGCGTTTTCTGTAGATGTTCCCCCATTTGAGATCATTATTAAACATGTATATCATAGCTGAACAGAAATATCCTGTCATGAGCTAAGCCCTGTCAGAGTCAAAAAGTAAATTACCTAAGAAAGAGCCTATAAAATAACAAGTATGCTACTATTTTTTGTAGGAAAAAATGTATATGCATGGAAAATACTAGAAATATCTTCAACAAATGTTAGTTGGTTGGCAGTTATCTCTAGATTGTGTGGTTTGGGCTTTTTTTTCCCTCCAGGAGTGTTTCTGTTTTTCAGTGTTTCTTCACTGAGCATATAAACTAGACCCCCACCCCCAATGTTATTAAATAATAAATTATGCTTGGATTCACTCTATCAGATGACTAGTTTTTTTTAAAAAAACACTTTGGTAGCCATGCCATTCTTTATGAGTCTGGACAATATTTCTCATGTGAGTCTATTGAGATGTGCAGAAAGGGCTGAGACTGCCAGGTCAGGAGCTGGCACAGGAAGTCGCAGTCCCTCCCTCTGTCCCTCCTTCGCTCCCTCTCTTGTCTGATCCTCCCTGTGCCATCCGTCCCTTTCAGTCTCTGCTCAATTAGGCTGTCTGCAATCTAACACTTGTTTGAGGATTTTAAGTACCCTGAGAACGAAGTATACTGTGAACTTCAGGGTTTCTCATGAAGGGGGTTGTCTCAGAGACCTAAATACCACTTATGAAATGAGGGTCATTTTGAAGACATTCCGGAGAGGGCAGTGAAAGGGGGAGAAATAGGATTGGCCAAGAAACATCAAAAGAACTCAAGGGGGCAGAAGGAAGGAAGAGAAGAGTGAAGGCTAAATTCCAGCCTGTGGGTAACTACACTCGAGAGCGCGCGCGCACGCGCGCGCGCGCGCACACACACACACACACACACACACACACACACACACACACACACACACACACACTTCAGCAGAGACTTCGGGGACCCACTGAACACAGACAGCCTCTGAGTGATGGCCAAGATGCTTTCCTATGTACTGGGTGAGAGATTCAGACCCCACATCTGGGAAAGTTGAGAACTTGCCATACTAAGTTCCCAGGACAGATGTCCTGAAGGTGCATTGTAAGCTCTTGAGAGCAGCCCGTTGGCAGGAGAAGAAACCAGGGCGATTTCATACCTTAAATCTGTATTGCTAGGTTGGAAGCACCTTCCCTGTGGCTAGGTGGCTTCTCAATTTTCAGGGCCTTACTATGGCCTTTTATTCTTCCCACCCTGAACTAATTCTCCTTCTCCTTCAGATTTATTTATTTTTATTTTATGTGTATGAGTGCCTTGCCTAAATGTATATTGGGACACCATGTGCATATCTAGTGCCTGCCTGCACAGTCAGAAGAAAGTATAGGATCCCCTGGAACTGAACTCATGGATGGTTGTGAGCTGTCATGTGTATGCTGGGAACTGAACCCTGGTCCTCTGTTAAAGCAGCAAGTGCTCTTAGCCACTGAGCTGTTTCTCCAGTCCCCCTAATATTTCTCACACGTGTGTGTGTGTGTGTGTGTGTGTGTGTGTGTGTGTGTGTGTGTGTGTGTGTGTGTGTATGAGAGTGAGGAGACAGAGGAGAGAGAGGGGGAAGAGAGGAAGGAGAGAGTGAGGAGAGAGAGAGGGGAGGAGGAAAGAGTGAAGGGTCTTATTATTACATCATCAGGACTGTCCTGCAGCTCACAAGTCTGCCTCAGCCACTGGATTATGGGTGGGGTTGCTGGATTATGGACAACCTCACCGAGCACTTGATCCACCTTCCTTCTTTAGACTAATTTGTCCTGAGAGCCGCCTAGGGTTTGCTTTCTTGTTGAATATCATGTTTGTCTGTATTATCTATTTCTATTGACCTCCTGCATGTGAGAACTGGGTCATCCTCACTTCCATGTTCATCTGTGAATAGCTGGTATTAAATAATGCCTGAACTGTGCCAACTGGAGAGTGAAGGCTTTCTAGTTCCTCACATGCTCATTGTCTTGCTTATAGGTGAGCAACCTGTTCACCAAGAGCTGAGCTTGGGTCATTGACCAACAGTTTGGGTCATTGTCCAATCTAGAGCTTCCAGAGACACAGGCTTCTTCTAGAACCATCAAAGGCACCATCCATCAGTATCACCCCAACCACATTGTGTTCAGGGCTCTGCTGGAAGGCAGTTTTAGTTTGGAAGCAGTCTTCAACTCAGTTCTGCTACCAGCACTAGCTTAGTCTGCCAGTCCTTGACATCCTTATAATGCTGACCCAATCACTTCTCCAGAAGGCTGGTGTTGTCAAATATTGTTTATGCTGTGGAACATTTGTTTAATGATGCAAAGATGTGTTGCATCCTTTTATGTTGCATTTGTTTAACTCTATGAAGCTGTGTTACTTTGCCTGTCTAAAACATCTGATTGGTCTAATAAAGAGTTGAACAGCCAATAGCTAGGCAAGAGAAAGGATAGGAAGAGCTGCCAGGAAGAGAGAATAAATAGAAGGAGAAATCTGGGGAGAAAAGTGGATCAAGGAGCAAGAAAGAGGCCAGCCACCCAGCTACACAGCAAGCAATGGAGTAAGAAGAATAGAAACATATACAGAAATAGAGAATGGTAAAAGCCCAGAGGCAAAAAGGTAGATGGGATAGTTTAAGAAAAGAAACTATCCAAGAAACAAGCCAAGTTAAAGTCGGATGAAAGAATAAGCCTCTGTAGTTATTTGGGAGCTGGGTGGCAGCCCCTCCCCCCAAAGAGCAAGAGCTAAAAAGAGAAAAAAAACAAAACAAAAAAGACAAAAAACTAACTACAGGCTAGAGTTAAAAAAATAGCTTTTACATTTTGTGGGGGCTGTCATGTACTAAAGTCAGAGGACAGAGGACAATTTACAGGAGTGTCTGTTTGTTTTGTGAGTCCTGCGGATTGAACTCATATTGTCAGACTTGGCTTCAAGCACCTTAACTACTTGCCCCATGTCAGCCCTTAGAATGAAGAATAATAAAGCAGCCACTTCCTTGCAAGTGATAGATTCTGGAGTAAGACCTTTCTCTCAATGGGAGTCACCCTTGCCCTCTGCTACACAGCCTTCTTACCAGGACTAAATATATAAGGCATTTGTGGTAGTTTGAAAGAAAATAGCCCCCAAAGGTAGTGGCACTATTAGGAGGTGTGGCTTTGTTGATGTAGGTATGGCCTTGTTGGAGGAAGTATGTCACTGTGAGGGCAGACTCTGAGGCCTTTTTTGCTCAAGCTTCCCTCAGTTATGACTGTCAGTCAATTTCCTGTGGCCTGCATATTAAGATGTAGCCAGCACCATGTCTGCCACCATGATAATGATGGACTGAACCTCTGAAACTGTAAGCAACCCCCGCCCCCCCCCATTAAATGTTTTCCTTGTAAGAGTTGCTGTGGCCATGGTGTCTCTTCACAGCAATAGAAACCCTAACTGAAATAGCAATCCATGAGATTCTGTGCTCAGGGATACAGCTAACCCACAGTACAATTTTTCTTACTGTGCCAGTTGGTTCTGCTTTGGAGAACTGATTTACTGACCTCCAGCAAGCTGACTGTGTTCCTTAAGCCCAGACTGAAAAAGACGTGAATAAGGCTAACCTTGGAGTCAGTCTGGCCCAGGCTTGCCCTTGACCTGATCTGAACGTCCCAGCACTTTGGGTCAGAACAGCACCCGTCACACAAGTTCCCAATATAAGGTCACAGTGGCAAGAAGAGAGTCAAAAGCACAGTCCTGGGTGGGGTGATGAGGGTGGTGGGGGTGTCTTCCTGAATGATTATTATGTGTGAGATTTTATTTGCTCCTGGCTGTACACAATTAGCTTGCAAAGCTGCATGAACAGACAACTTGGTGAACGGAGATCACGAAGCCTAGAGACCAATTATAGGAACTCTATCCTCCCGAAGCCTTTCCTTGGAAGATTCATCACATTAAGCCCCAAGCTGCATTCTGGCTCAATACAGAGCTACCAGAGAACCAGAGTGATTCACATAACAAACTCCTGCCTTTCTGTTTCGGGCGCTTCATTTAACTGCTTTACGTCTCCGAGCAAAGCTATTATAATGACATTATCCACCTAATGAGCAATGGTGCAATTTTTCCCGGTGGCAATCTCAAGAATTATGCAGTGTTTAAAAGCCACCATGGCTGTGGGGAATAGTTACTAATTTTTCTATTGCAAACACTGCAATCATATTCAAAACTAATAGATGTAATTATTTTGGTATTTTTCAAACATTTAATTCTTTTAATAAATCATAACTCCCCAAAGAAATAAACACAGTTCATTAGCAGTGCTAATGAAAATGTCATCTTTAGTAAAAACTTACCCAGAATATCAGTCCCTGGAGCAAGATTTCCAGGAGCTTTGTTTGCCAACTTTATTAATGAAAACTTTGTGCTGTGAATCAATAAATTAAACATAAAACAGAGAGACAGAGAGGGGGAGGGAGAGAGAATTACCCTAGACAAGTAATTATAGGTACAATTTTTATTATGGTTCTAAAAATAGTATCACAATCTTTCAAGGATATGGAGTCTCTGCTTTTAAAAATAAACTGGCTTAAAAGGTATTGGTAATAATTCTTTTAAAATTATTTTATTATTTTATGCCTATGGGCGTTTTGTCTGAATGTTGTCTTTGTACCATGTGCATGTCTGGTGCTCGGGGAGGTAAGATGGTGGCATCAGATCATCTGGAACTAGAGTTACAGATAATGGTGTGCTTCCTTGTAGGTGCTGGGAATCAAACCTGGGTCCTCTTGAAGAGCAGCCAGTGTTCTTCACTGTTGAGCCATCTCCCCAGTTTATTAGTAGTATTTCTTTGGGCACATTATAGTCATACTGAGGATGTCTCTTCATTCACATGAAACACAAGGGAACTTGGAAGAATTGTGAAGTCAATCCTTTACAAGCTATGGACCATAATAAGCATAGAATCAAGACTTGAACTGCTAAATCCCAAGGCTTCAGCTATGTGGTATCCTGGTTTTCTTCTTAAACTGAACGATCCTATAGAAGTGTAATTTATTCTAGTGTCTGGCTTATAATAGATGCATAACCTATAGCACAGGGCCTAATGAATGGAGTAGCTGACTAAGCAGTTTTTCTGTTCTAATTTTCAGGATTGCCCTTTTAAGAAAGTTTTTAATGTCATTACTGAAATAAGAAGTGGTCACTTGGATGAGAATAAATCAAAGCTACTATTATGCAGAGCCTGTGCTAGCAAGGGGCAGAGCCACTATCACTTGCATTTGGCAGCTGTAATGTAAGCTCTAAAGCTGGCTGGGAATGAGGAAGCCTCATAGCATAAAGAAGAGAAGGAAAGAACAAAGAGATCTGTAGGTATGCTCCCGCTGGTGGTGTTGACATGACAAAACTGGAGGTGGGAATTGGGAAGCATATTTAATGTTCTGTGGCCTTGAGTTAGAAGCCAAGGCACAAGTTAGGAAAGCTGGCAGCTATGATGTAAGCCCTGACTCCCCAAGGCCAACTGCTGCAGAAGTCGAGGTTTCTCTTCCCTGGCTGGTTTCTTCAGAGAAAGGTTCTGGGTCAGTCCTGTTGACATATCTGGTCTAGTCAGTGCCCTCGTGTCTATTCAGTCTGTCATCATGTGTATCAGCCAGTTTTTCAAATTACCTTTTTATCCCAATCCACATGAACACCTCAAAACATAGTGGCCTTCAAAGGGATTTGCCAATCTATTAAAATCCACTCTAAGCTGAATATGGTGGTATATTACCTGCAATTTCAGAACTTGGGGGACTGACACAGGAGGATTGCGAGGTCAAGGATAGCCTGGGCTATGCAGCCATCGTGCCTCAAAAATTTAAAGGAGAGATCTATTTTTAGTGGGTATGGGAGGAATGGGAACATGAATTTTATTGGTATGTATATGTGCTTCTTAAACTGCCGTAGTAGTTTGTATTTTCATCTGTGTGTGTGTGTGAGTGTGTGTGTGTGTGTGTGTGTGTGTGTGTGTGTGTGTGTGTGTGAAACACAGAGAGGCAGAGAAAGGGGGGAGAGGAAGGAAGAGAGGGAGGGGAGGAGAGAGAGAGAGAGAGAGAGAGAGAGAGAGAGAGAAGAGAGAGAGAGAGAGAGAGAGAGAGAAAGGATGGAGGGAGAGAGAGAGAGAGAGAGAGAGAAGAGAGAGAGAGAGGAGAGAGAGAGAGAGAGAGAGAGAGAGAGAGAGAGAGAGTCATCAGCCTGCTATTGCTTCCTACCAGGTTGTTCACCAGGGATTGCTTTTGTCTGTCTCCCATCTCTCACACAGAAACACTGGGACCTCAGACACTCGCTAGTCACAGTGTGGCTGGCTTCATGTAGGTTTTGAGATCTGAACTAGGGCAAGCCTTTGTCTTTGGAGGTCTGGTGGAGGGTGTCACCGGAATCAGTAGGAACTGGGCATCTTGCTTTTCTTTATACAGATGTTTCACCATTTCCTTGGTTTCAGCTCTCACCTCACCATACTCTGTCATTTCCATATCCACCAGACTTCTCTGGGCTTAAATATTTAAGAAATATTTCAAATCTTCACAAAAGTACTCAGAATAAGTAGAACAGACCACTTTGTATTTATCACACATGTGTAGCACACAGCAAATTAATGATTTAATGGCTTTTTCAATTTTACAATGGGATAAAGGGTGCATATGTAGTTTGAATTTTGATTTTTTTCCCTAACTCAATGATATTCCTACAATACAATACAATGCAATTTTAATTGTAATGCTGTAGCTTCTAGTCAGCCATGCTACAGGGTCAAGCCATCAAGAGGGTCAATAGCTAACATTCCACAGTGTATTATGTTGTTGCTAATTTCTGGAGGTGGGTATTTAATAAATTATGAGACATTCAACCCTTTACTATAAAATAGGCTTTGAGATAAATTATTTTGCCCACTATAGATTAATGTAAGGGTTTTAGGCATACTTAATATAAGTTAATTAGGCCAAACTCTGTTCAGTAACTTAGAAGTATTTGAATTCAGTTGGGGGATATTTTTATAATCCCATTATAAGATGAGAGAAATCCATATGCACACCCTTTGTGTATATGAGTGTGTGTATATGTGTGTGTATATATGTATATATATATATACATATATATATATATGTGTGTGCGTGTGTGTGTGTGTATGTGTGTGTATATGTGTGCGTATGAGTGTATGTGTGTGTGAGATTCTTCTCTACTACTTTTTGAGCTGCAATTTTCATTCTTTCAATTCCTAACTCAGACACATAGACTTACCAATATTATTTCATCAACTTTGTATCTTTTTTTGTTATTGTTGTTTTGTTTTTCATAACAGAGTTTCTCTGTGTAGTCCTGGCTGTCCTGAAACTCACTATGTAGACTAGGCTGAACTCAAACTCAGAAATCAGCCTGCCTCTGCCTCTGCCTCTCAAGTGATGGGTAGGTGGGATTAAAGGTGTGTGCTGCCATCACTACCCAGTAAATTGGCATTTTATTTCCGTTAAAAACTTGTATTTTAACTAAGGTTGGAGGAACAACCTTTTTTTTTTTTTTCCTCTTGTTCTAACATTTGGAGAATAATTCCGAGAAAAGAACAGAGATACCGTTTTATGTGGCTTCCTTAAACCTGGGCCCCTCTTAATCATGATGTTAGCATTTCTTTCTTTCTTTAAATTTTTTTGTTAACTGACTGATTGATTAATGACAGTTCAGGATGGAAAAGGGGCTTCACATGTTCTACAACACAGATGTGACTGTCAGAAGACAGCTTGTGGGAATCAGGTCTCTCCAGTCTCATGGGTCCAGGGATGGAATCAGGTCATTAGGCTTGGAGGCATGCTCTTTTACCCAATGAGACATCTTGCTGGCCTGAGCTTTTCTTATTAAACATTTCTCTTCATTCATATTCTTATTTTATTTACCTTCATGAGTAATTTGTAATGTCCCCTTTAAAACTATTGATTTATAGCTGTTTCTACCTTATTCCCTCATTCCCCTTGAGTGGGGCTTTATTTGTGTGGTAATTTATTATCTAGAGTGAGGTCCATCTTGGGAAAAATTTTCAGACTTTTTTGTTTGTTTGCTTAAGACAGGGTTTCTTTGTGTAGCCCTGGCTATCCTGGAATTCACTCTGTAGACCAGGATGTCCTGGAACTCATAGAGATTTACCTGCCTGTACCTCTAGCAGGATTTTCTGAAAGCATTTCTGGAAAGTTTTTTTTTGTTGTTGTTGTTTGTTTGTTTCAACTGTAGCCTGACTTATGTATGAAAAATGTAGAGGATATTTTAATCATAAATATCTCAGTTGGTAAAACTATCCTAGAAAGAAATGAATATACATCCGAAGAAAGTTTAAATAGAAAGTAAAAAAGTTTAATTAGAAAGTAAGATTTAAATGATTTGCTATCTTTCCTGTCCTTGCCAGTGTAAAATGACAGGGAATAATAAAGTTATTCAAAATGAAAACAAGGAAAAGTATAGCTCTCATAAGTGCCACTCCCCCAGATGACAGACTGCCGTGGAAAACTGTTGTTTTTCTTTGTTTGTTTGTTTGGTTTGGTTTGGTTTAGTTTTTCAAGACAGGGTTTCTCTGTGTTACAGCCCTGGCTGTCCTGGGACTCACTTTGTAGGCCAGGCTGGCTCAGAACTCACAGAGATCCTCCTGCCTCTGATTAAAGGTGTGCTACTACTGCCCAGCTGAGAAGCTGGGTTTTTAGAAAGCTCTGCCTTCCATCCCAAATGTGTTTGGTCACATGATTCAGTCTGCATTACATTATGAAAAATCTTTTAACTTCTTTAGGTTTATCGGAGTGCCGTTGGGCCCCGTATCTGAAACAGAATATGAATAACTTCATAACAGTCTAATGAGATTTCTTCAAACTTCAATTAAGTCTGTGTTCTCTGACTATAAAAAGATAATCTGATTGAGGAGCCTTCCACAGAGCTTTCCTGGAAGAGACACTGCTAATCCTCTTGGCAAAGGGTGGGGTGAGGAGGCCTTCTGGAGCCAGGAGATTTTAGTATGACACTGAGGGCTCCAATATCAGACCCTATGGTAATCTCAATATGAAGAGTGCTTTCAAAGTGGAAGTCCAGCTCACCTAACCCGAGAGATGCACCTGTAGTAATCAGCTGCATCCCTGCAGCCCAAGGCTGATTGCTCTGAAATGCCAACAGCTTTCAGCTATCTAGGAAAGTCGTTTAGTAATTGTGTATGATGCTGTCTGGGAACTCTCCTGGATTTACATGGCCTGTCTGTCAAACAAAGGGTGGGACCAGGTGGTATCTAAGGGCTCCATCAAGTTGAACATCTCATATATCTAGAAAAACCTCACAACTATATTTAAGGATGTCTGTCAGGAGAAAGGATGAAGAAACTATAGGGCATTTTCTTTATTTTTACCCTTTAAACAAATGTGTGTAGGTGCTTTGCCTGCACGTATGCCTGTTTTTTTTTTCTTCTTCTTCTTTTTACCATTGGTGTGTCTGGTGCCCACAGAGGCCAGAAGAGGTTGCTGGATCCCCTGGAATTGGAGTTACAGTTGTGAGTATCACATGGAGGCTGGGACACGAACCGGGATCCTCTGGAAGGACAACCAGGTTTTTAGTGCACTGAGCCATGTCTCCAACCCCAGTATATTCTAAAGATACACTTTTGTATTGAAAAAAAAAACAAAACAAAACAAAGGGCTGGAGAAATAGCTCAGTGGTTAAGGGCACTGGCTGGTCTTCCAGAGGACCTGTGCTCCATTCTCAGCACCCACATGGCAGCTCACACTGTCTGTAACTCCAGTTCCAGGGGATCTGACATCTTCATACCAATGCATATAAAATAAAGTTAAATAAATAATATAAAAAAGAAAAAAAAACCAAAACCACCAAAGCCCTGACTCATTTAGTCATAGCATATAACCAGGTTTATTTCTTGGAGGTGAGAAGCAATGTTCTCATTTCCTGTTACACCAAAATTGTTTACACTGTTGATGGCAATGAGATAAAAATATACAACAGACTAGCCGATTACCTATTTTTGTTTGTTTTATTTATTTGTTTGGTTTTTTGAGACAGGGTCTTACTGTGTAGCTCCAGCTGGCCTGAAACTTGCTGTGTACCCTCAAACTCAGAGAGATCCGCTTACCTCTGCAGCTGCCAAGTGCTATGTTTTATTTTATCTAGTCTCCCAGTCTCTACTTCTTTTACCTCTTTTAGTTCTGTCTTTCTACCCTTCTCTGTTCCTCTTTAGTTTTCTATAATACCCTTGCATTCCTATACATACACTTTTTGGCTTTGCTTTTAACTTATCGAGAAATCAAGTAAAAGCAAGGCCATGTAGACTAATGGAAAACAAAAACTAACGTTCAGTACCAGCTGAAACCTAGCTGTGGTGGTCCTAAACAACATCTTTCTTCCTTAGTACCCTCCTCTGCAAAGTGGGAGACACAACCACAACAATTCTTAAGTTGCTGTGAAACTAAAACAAGTCTATCTTTCAACACTGTATGAAGTTCTGTTCCAATATAAGGGATACAGGTTAATATAGAATCCAAGTGTGTGTAACTATATATAGAAGCTTGGTGATCCCCCATTTAAAAAGCTTGAGTTCAATGCTTGATTGCCTGTCCACATTTTAAATGGAATTGGCTTCACTGTGTAGTCTTTATTCTGATAATTCTCTGTGATGCTAAATTTTTAATTTAATTTTATTTTATTTTATTTTTATTTTATTTTATTTATTTTGAGACAGGGTTTCTCTTTGTAGCCCTGGATGTCCTGGAACTCACTTTGTAGACCAGGGTGGCCTTGAACTCAGAGATCTGCCTGCCTCTGCCTCAAGTGCTAGGATTAGAGGTGTGTGCCACCACTCCTGGCTGCGATGGTTCATTTTAATCATTAACTTGGTATAACCTAGAATCACCTGAGAAAGCATTCTCAGGGAGGGATTGCCTTTATCAAGTTGGTCACTTCTGTGAGAGACTGTCTTAAGTTCATTGTTGTGAGAAGACCTGCCCACCCTGGATGGTTCCTTTCCCTAGGCTGGGAACTCTGATTGTGTAAGTGCAGAGAACAAGCTGAATGCTAACAGTTTTTTCTTCTTTTTTTTTGTCAGAGTATTTTTATCACAGTTTAAAAAATAGTGAAATTAGAACATTATCCATGAGAACCAGGCCAGGCTTGATATCACTTAAACTGGGTAGACTGGATTCTTGATATAGATAAAATGGTACTAATAGCATTTTAGTATTCAGCAGGGACTGATGTTGTTGGGCTTACAGCTGTGGCCACAGAGGTTCAGCCTTCTGTCCTGGCTGTCTAGCCCTTTATGTCAATCAAGGAGGCCCTACTGAGTGCATTCAGCAACTTTCTCATGGGATGTTCCCACCACCCTTTGGGATTCTGGAACGTTAGACCAAGCACATTAAGAACTTGCAGTATCCATGTATCTTACATTCACTGGTTGAATGTGTGTCCCGTGGACACACAGAATAGCCCTGCTTGAAGACTGAAGGCAAGCTCCTGGGAGCTTCCTTTGGCTGAACAATTGCTTCTCTGAAATAAGGTTTCAGGCCGGGCGGTGGTGGCGCATGCCTTTAATCCCAGCACTCAGGAGGCAGAGGCAGGTGGATCTCTGAGTTCGAGACCAGCCTGGTCTACAAGAGCTAGTTCCAGGACAGCCTCCAAAGCCACAGAGAAACTCTGTCTCAAAAAAAAAAAAAAAAAAAAAAAGAAAGGTTTCAGAAGCACAATTGCTCTGGTTACATTCTTCTTTCTAGACCCTGGTTTGTCTAAATCTCTCTTAAAGTATGCTACCAAGATATGGCTCCCTGAGCCTTAGTGGAAGTCCTTATCTGTTGAGATGAGGCTACACTCTACTAAGTCACTCTATATTGTATCAGACACTGTTTTTTCAGGCCATGCCTCACCCTGAGACTCCATTTTTTTGTTGTTTTGGGGAGGATTTTTTCTTTTTCTTTTTTGGAGACGGTGTCCGACTATGTTTAGTCCCAGATCTAGGGCCCTAGCTGGTCCCAAAATCACAGAGCTCCATCTGTCTCTGGCTCTGGCATGCTAGGATTAAAGACTTTGTACCACCATGTCCAGCTCTGTTTTGAACAGGAAGACTGAAGCCCTCGTGTGGACCCAGAAACTGCACTGTCACCATCACCCATCCATCCCAAACCGATAACTGACTTCTTCCTTGGATTAGAAAGCAGCCACCCTCTAAGTTGATCAGAATAACCTGAGATGGTAGAGTCATATGGGCGTATTAAAACTACCAGGGAAACCAGGCTGAAGAACGTACCAGACATGCCAGGCCTAGGAAAGGTAGAGCTCCCTTACCATCACCCATAAAGTGATGGGTACCTAACACTTCAATGGCACTGCCACACATCAACCTGTCATCTGATACCTGGTGTGAGGTGGGGGAAGAGAAGGAGGAGGAGGAAGGGGAGGGGGAAGGGAGGGAGGGCTCCCTGACTCCTGGAGCTTTAACTCAGCTCAGTTCTTTGCTACCAGTGCAGGCTGCTGGATTGCCTGGCCATCCATCTGTTTGCCCTTTTGGACCTGCCTTTGGTTTCCTGCTCCTGACTAGTACCTAGCGCCTGGACTTTGCAGCTTTGCTCCCAAGCCCGATTCCTGCAGCTCCCTCCTGGCACTAGTTTGCTTCATTATCTTATCAATACAGATTCTTCTTCAGCCCAGTTCTGAAACCTTTTGAACTCTGCTGTAACCTCTTTCATTTGTATTCAGTCTGTAATCTACACGTAAAGAGATATACAGACATATTTTATAGTGTGTTATGAGATAAGAGAGTTAGTATTAATAACTAAGATTGGAATAAAAGAAGCTGCATCATCACTTTGGGCAGGATACCATTATATGACAAACTGCTATAGTTGAAACAGTTGAACCTTGTGAATCTATTTTTAGTCAATAAATTCTGGCTGTGGAAAGACATAAGCATGTTCATCTATGTTTCTGGCATAGTGTGCTCACAACACTATCTGTCGTCACTTTCACCATTCTTTACACTATTCCTCTTACAACATAAGCTGACATAAGCCTTCTTGACAGCATCACATCCTTTTCCTTTTGGTGATTGTCTTGGCACAGCCAGCGTGTGGCTACTCTGCTGGCCTGAAAGCTAACACTGCCATGGAGTCTGGTAGGATCTGTACAGCTTTGCAGAGGACAGGCTGGGGGGTTGGGGGTGGAAGGAAAAGCTAGATGCTGAGCTGCAAAGGTAGCCTGGGAGAGAAGGATGGCTGCCAAGAAGGTTCGAAACTGAAAGGCAGTATTCTTTCGATCACACTTCATGTCAGTAAAAGAATGGGAAGCTTGCCTTTCCCTGTGGTCCTTTGACATACATCTAAGGCTTTTAAACTATTCCACAGAAGAGTTAACCAGAAAGTTTTGTGGTCAGATTTGACCTCTGTTCTCTTCTCTTATTTGAGTGGGTGTATGAGTGAATGTGTATTTCTGGTGAGGAGGTTGGAAAGGTAAATCAGATTATACATTGGTAAATCAGTGCATAGCGTAAGGGGGAATTTGTGAAAATAAAAGTTGTTTGGAGAAATGTAGACAGTGCTGCTTTGAATGCTGTGGTATAGTAGCCAGCGTCCACCATGGTTCTTAATACTTCTTACTTCCTGTACTCCTGTTCTTGAATACTTGCTCTTGGGAGGAGATATTAGGTCAGCTCTTTTGAATGGAATTTCTGTCCTCATCAAAGAGGCCTAAGGGGAGCCCGGAGGTGATGGTGCATGCCTTTAATTCCAGCACTTGGAAGGCAGAGGCAGGTGGATCTCTGAGTTCAGGGCCAGACCGGTCTACAGAGCAAGTTCCAGGACAGCCTCCAAAGCTACAGAGAAACCCTGTCTTGGAAAACAAAACAAAACAAAACAAAAAACAAAACAAAGAGACCTTAGAGTCTGTTTACCTCCCTTTCCACAAAGGTGCAGAAAAAGATACCATTTAGAGCAGCAGTTCGTGACCCACTTGGGGAGTCAAACAACCCTTTTACAGGAGTCACCTAAGACCATCAGAAAACACAGATATTTGTACTGTGATTCATAACAGTGGCACAATTACAGTTATGAAGTTACAACGAAGATAATGGTATGGTTGGGGTCATCAGGAGCTGTATTAAAGGTCACAGCATCAGGAAGGTTGAGAACCACTGGTTTAGAGGAATGGGTTAGTCATTACATGTCACCATAGTTCTGTGATAAAGCTCTTGTTTATAAATTAACTAGTTATAAGGAAGCAGAATGGGCCCAAATTAGTATTTCTTCCGAGATCGGTGCATTAAAAATACTATGGTTTCTGCTTTGCCTTCTTAGATCACTTGTTCTGGGGAAGTCAGTCACTGTGCCATGAGGACACTCAAGCAGTAATGTTGAGGGGTTTTCATGACAAACTGAAGCCTCTTGCCAACAGCCATGTGAATTAGCCATGCTGAAAGAGTTCATGGCAGAATCGCGTGGTATACACTTATAATCCCAGCACGTGGGTAGTGAAAACCCAAAGCATTCCAGCAAGTTGGAAGCCAGTCTGGTCTTCATAGAGTTCCAAGCGGGCCAGGGCTACATAGAGAGACCCTTTCTCAATCCTCTCACAGCGCCCACCCTTCAAAGCCTCCTTGGCTCCAGTTAAGCCTTCAGACGACTGCAACTTGTGGAGGTCCTGAAGCAGAGCTATCCAAGGAGCTCCTAAATTCCTGCCCCACAGAGGCTGTAGTATTATTTATTGTACTTTTAAGTTCCTAAGCTTCAAGGAACTTGTTCTGTAGCCCTAAATAATTAACACAGAGGGACAGAAATGAAGAGTAATAGTAAAATCCCCTCAGGGAAGACCTGGACCTGTCCTAGCCCCTCCAGGTAGAATAAGTACTGGGTTCATTCCTGCTTTTGGACACTGCTGACAACAATATAGGGTTACCACATATGCCTTTTATCACTGTTCCTTTCTTTGTTTTTAGGGAAGGATTAAGATGACACTGAGGACCAACACACATTCTGATGTGAGTCTTCAGGCTCCCCTGGCAAGAGTTCACTGAACTTTATCCATCTGCTACAGGGCTTTGAGTCCTTGAAAGCACAACCTATATCTCAATATTTCTAACCCCAATACTTTTCCTAGCAACTGAACATATATGGACAGAGTAATAGCAAGGAGGAGGACAAATTTCCCAAATTCCAAAGACATCCCATTTTTAGAATGGTTCTCTGGGGACCAGAGACATGTTGGTTAAGAATGTTTCCTTATTGGAGTCATTTCATTGGCAGCGTATCAATGAAGTCTTGACAACAATATGAAGCCATTAGACATTTTCACTGTTAAATAAGCTCCACTCATCTATTAAGATCACTTTCTTCCAGGAGCCATCCTCATTTGCTCCCATTTCCGCTCCGCAACATAGCTTTTACTGTTGTTAAAGATCCTAGCATGTGCAACAACAAAAAAAAAATGCTGCCAACATGCTTGCTCAAATTTATGGTGTCAAGTGGCCTGGGCTGGAGCTAGGAGAGCCGAGTTGTACACTATAGCCACTGAACAACTTACATGGATGGCAAGGGGAGTGAATGTTTTCTTTCCCTTTCTGGATCTGGTTCTCTGTTTCAAATCGAAAGTGGATCTACATGAGCTCTAAAGTCCTAAGGTTCTCATAAGTTAGAATTCTAGGGTAAAATTCAAAAGTGAAACCTAGCTGTCAGCATACCTCAGAGTTATGGTTAGGGTGCAAGGTTTCTTCTCAGACCTTTCCATTTGTCACTGAAAGGTTTATTAAAAAATCATTTTCCCCTTTTAATTAAAAACATTTACTGATTGATTTTGTGTATGTATTCGAAGGTCAGTGGACAACTTGTGGGAGGTTCTCTCCTTCCACCACGTGGGTCTCAGGGATGAAATTCAGGTCATCAGTCTCGGAAGCAAGAACCTTAACCAGTTGACCTATCTCGCTGATCCAGCCTTATTCGGATCTCTGGATTTCTGGTTCTGCCTCAATAACTTTTGACTTGGGGGTAAATTTTTCTCCAGGGCTACGGAGCAGAAAAGTCCCTGTTACTCAGAAGCAGCTTAAAGACCTAGGCAGTGACTTGGAAAACTTTCTCAAACTTCGGGCTCAACTAGAGAGCAGGGTCCTTTGGGGACTATATGCTGGGCTCTGAGGTGCCCGGAATTTAAACCAGGTATGAGGGTTGGGAGTAGCTCGCCACAGGTGAGTTCTTAAAGAGACAGCTACAATATGGGTAACACCTAGAAGCATCACTGGGCGGGAC